>NC_141163.1:111198041-111275541 GCF_053477565.2 Lygodium microphyllum
AATTTGATGGTTGCACGGTCATGCCCCTTGTGTACACATACTTATACAAATACTTAATAGCCACTATTGTCAAGCATACCTTCACATTTATGTGTGCATTGTATTCTTACTCAAGTAAGGATTATATGGAACAACCCATTGATTATCAATAACATTACCATTTATGATCACAGAGTTTCCATTATCTCATCTTCGATAGATGGGATAGCTAGAACTATCAACCGTTGTTATGCATACTAATTTTCATGGGTAGTCTTTAAATACATCTACCATTTTCCATGCACGGACTCTTAGGGTTCAATCCTCTGCAAGGGCCATGAATGTTGCATTTTGAAATTGTCTCGAATAAGGCCGAAAACTTAACTCTATCTGGAAACTCAGCACAAACCAACCTATCATAGTGGCATGCACTAATACCATATCTCTCTCTCTCTATGTCCCCGCTCTATCTCTCTCTCTCTCTCCAACCTATCAACTAACATCATAATTTACTAACTTACAATAACAAAGGAGAGAGAGAGAGAGAGAGAGAGAGAGAGATAGAGAGAGAGAGAGAGAGAGACAGAGAGAGAGAGAGAGAGAGAGAGAGAGAGAGAAGAATAAGAGAGAACCTACTAATAGCTAACCAACTAAGAGAGAGAGGGGGGAGAGAGAGAGAGAGAAGAAGAAGAAGAAGAAGAAGAGAGAACCTACTTATTGCTAACTAACTGAGAGAGAGAGAGAGAGAGAGAGAGAGAGTAGGAGGAGAGAGAGAGAAGAAGAAGAAGAAGAAGAAGAAGAATAATAATAATAATAATAATAATAATAATAAGAGGGGATGGAATGGGTATTACCGAAAACTGTGATAAGTTGTGTCTTCTACCTAGCATGGTGTTTAAAGAGCAATCTATAGAAACCTTGGTTGGTAGTATCTACAGTGACATGTCCAATGTGGATGACTACACAACGTATTTTAGTGAGCGGGCTATACTTACCTTGTGGAATACAGAGGTGGCTACATTGAATGATCATGCATTGCAACTGATACAAGGAAGGTTAGACAATATTATAGCGTAGATTTTATTGTAGAGACAAATGACTCATTTTTGTACTTAGTTAAGTATTTGCATACATTGGACCTTGGGGGTGGGTTTTCTCCTCATTTATTGTTACTGAAGATAAATGCACCTATTCTTCTTCTTAGAAACCTAAACCCATGAAGGGGTATGTGTAATGGTACGTAGTTGATATGTAGGGCATTCAATAGGAAAGTGACAAATGTTGAGATATTAACGGGGGCAAATGTGGGCGAATGAGTTTTTATTCCTCGGATTACTTTTATTTCCAATGCTACACAATTGCCATTTACTATGAAACGGAGGCAGTTTTCCATCCGGTTGGCATTCCCTATGATAATCAACAAGTCACATGGACAGACTCTGTTGGGCTTTATCTAAAGGCGCCAGTATTTACACATAGTCAGCTGTATGTTGCATTTTCAAGGATAAAATCTTCGCATGGTGTGAAAGTCCTATTGGGTGAAAAGGATGGGGATATGACCGCATTGTATACAAGGATGTACTTTGAAAGGTGCAGTAATGTGCATTGCTTTCTCTGTGGAGATGTAGTTATTGACAACCATGTAAGGACACATGTGAATTGCTCTTCATACCATATTTGGTTAGCCTATACTCTTTGAAAGTGAATTATTTTTCATATTTTACTATTTATTTGGCTTTTGCAAATGCCTATCCTAGAATGGCATTATTACCTATCTTTTGACTATTAAAATGAGCTACAGTACATGTTGCGTGCAGTAACGAGTGATGATATCATAAGAAGGACGCTTGCAAGAGTCATTGGTCATTTATATAATGATGTTAATATTGGCATTAAACTCCCAATTTTTATTGGAGTTATACATTGTGGATACATGTAATATTTTCGGGTGTATATATACGAGGTTGACCATAAGAAGAGGTTTCAACACTCTCACACTAATAAGATACCGAGGCATTGGTTTAAGTATTGGTTTAAGGATTTGGGTTATTTTGTGATGTTGCATTAATGTTTGTCAGTACCTATTGAATGGTTCACAAATGTTTGACCAGGCATTATTATTGTTGGAATGAAATGGTCTTTCTTAGTTGTTCCACATACTTATATTGTGATTTTTGTCCCAATGTAGGTGCTAAAGAGAGAGGTTAGACTATTGCATTGCCCATGCAATTACTAACACAAACTATGGATCATGCGAAGCAAGCATGTGATTCCTTATATTCGTGTAAAGAGCAAAGTTTGTTCCTTATATTTGTGTACAACCTCCCCCACATGCCTTGTGTGAGTGCTCCACAAAGCATGTATTTAATATTTTATTCATCTCCAAGCTCAAAAATAGCCCAAATTTATAATTAGCATGCTTTAGCTTTTGTGTTTGCTTTTGTCCAAATAAAGAATAAAGCGGTTGGACACCCCAAGAGTCGGGTTGTGTCCAAATACAATAACCAGTAATGAATATTTAAACCGTGCGCCCATGCACATACAAAATGATAAATATATGTCAAGCTCTTCGATAAATAAGTGCGTCAAAATAAATATTGGCGCCATGCCTAAGACACGCATCCATCAAATATAATAATTTCGTCTAAATAACTTGAATACATGCTATCGCCCAGTGCTTCCTAGTGCTACCATCGTCCGCTCTACACATCAACTGAAGCATTCACAATTGTTAGAAAATAATAAAATTAAACCGACAAAAGTGAATACCTAGCAGTCTTCAACTACAAAATAAATAAATAGGTTGGAACTCTATCCTAACCTTAATTTAATATGAGTGCTCACTCTAAACTCATAAACGTCCATTAATTTAAATATGTATTTTGCAAAATCTCCCACTTGCAGATTAAATTAACGTGACACCCGAAAAGGATAAGCATCCCATCAACTTTTCGCACAAGGAATCCACCTTGTATATGAGCCCTGGCAAATAAATATAATTTTATTGAATCCACTGCAAAACCTCACGGAATCCACCATGGAATATGCCTCCTGGCATCATAGTCATGTATAGGTGAGATTGTATATATATCTAACATTCTCTATTTTATAAAGAGAGAGAGAGAGAGAGAGAGAGAGAGAGAGAGAGAGAGAGAGAGAGAGAGAGAGAGAGAGAGAGAGAGAGAGAGAGAGAGAGAGAGAGAGAGAGAGAGAGAATAAAATAAAACAAAAGGCAGAGATGGAGAGAGGGAGAAATAGGATTTATAGAGAAAACTAGGGGGAATGAGAGAGAGAGAGAGAGAGAGAGAGAGAGAGAGAGAGAGAGAGAGAGAGAGAGAGAGAGAGAGAGAATAAAATAAAACAAAAGGCAGAGATGGAGAGAGGGAGAAATAGGATTTATAGAGAGAACTAGGGGGAATGAGAGAGAGAGAGAGAGAGAGAGAGAGAGAGAGAGAGAGAGAGAGAGAGAGAAATAAAACATCTTAGAAATGGAGAGGGGAAAGACGAGAGAGAAAGAGAAGAAATGTATTACGACTTAGCATTCCGCGCACGGGATCAACACATAACACACATAGCATACATTCAGAGAGAGAGAGAGAGAGAGAGAGAGAGAGAGAGAGAGAGAGAGAGAGAGAGAGAGAGAGAGAGAGAGAGAATGACAATATTTCACTGCCATTGCAAGGTGGGAGTGGGGAGAGAGAGAGAGAGAGAGAGAGTTCCGGGTCACAACAGTGGGTAGTCAGGTCTCTCATGGTCAGAATCATCGAGCACATTGCGAGGGTCTCGGACAGCACAGATTTCATGGGGCAGCAAGTAGTAGCAAGCAATCTTGCTAGAGGTTAATTGATGCGTGGCACCTACCTCCTTTTTTTCTTGTCTCCTATCTTTTTTTTTTGTGTGTGGGGGGGGGGGGAGCATGGGGGGCTTCCACCACGTGGCACTACTCCCCACTCCCCCTTAATTAATAGAAAAGATTATCTTCCAATGGCTATTTCTTTATCACATCAACATGCTAAATGTGATTGATAGGTTAACCACTAATACCTATATTTATGAGGCAAAGGATAAAGATACACATGTTAAGTACCACAAAGTGCAACTCCAAGGGCCATGTCCTCATTGTCACACATAGGATTACAAGGTGAAGGTGAATCATAAACATGTGAAGGAACTTGATAGGTTGAGGGAAAAGATCCATGTGTTGGATTGCTATTGACCAACATGCAACATTAACATAAATAAAATTGACTTAACTTACTTTTTGAAGGGGTGCGTGTAGGGCTTTCAACATTTTTGTTACCCCTAATCAACCTACCCCTTGTGGTGCAATGATGCGTTATTGGAGATAGTTCCCACCCAATTGTTCCCCCAACCCCTTGTCATTCTTGACTTGAAACAAAAGCCCCCTATCCCTTTAAGCACAATACGTGGCCGGGGCTCTATGTTACATATTCAAGATTTCATCCAACCATATATGATTAATCACAATTTTGTGATATCAAAAGATAAAATATATAGTTTCACTTCAATTTTCAATTTGTGATTGATGGTATGGAGTGTGACTAATGTTTGCTAAAAATTGAGGTTTAATGTTAAGAGAATTCTTAAGTTACAAACACAAAAATATGATTTTTTTCGATAGAAAAGGTGTTTAATTAAGGTCATTTTTTGGTATATATGGTAAATGAACTTCCAAAAACTAAGAAAAAACCTACGAATTGTCAAGGTTGAAGGCTTTTGTATTAACTCTAAAAAATGGATTTAGAGGACACAAACTGTAACCTTTTAAGTTGACATTTGATTGGTATGATTCCCCATTTGGTGATGGTGTATGAAGTTGCACTTAGAGCAACTTTAAGTGGGGGTCCCAACACTGGGACTACACCCTCGCCCCTCACTTAGCCATCTCTTGGTTAATGATGTAGGACTTCCAAAGGCTAGGTTGTTTCACATATGTTTAAGCGTAAGCACTTGTTGTATGCGTGATTGAGAATGTCTCCATTCCACCAACCTAAGAGCATTCACCAAACTTGAGATAGTGTACATAGTTATTAGCACGACCACCAATGGTTCTTAGCCAACTAAGCTCCTCATTGTGTGGACTTTGGAGCGGTAAAAGAAAGAGGTAAGGGGTGGGATTTTGTATTCCCTAGAATGGAGATATTCATCAGGTTGCTCAAATATCCGATTGGGACTTGACATATGTGAATGCCCACCGAGACATGTGAAGATTCTACCTTGTAACAATATCAAGAATACCCCTTGAACCAGAGCCATGTGATGTTGCTCTTACGGTTGTGCCATAGAAGAGTGTATGCTTGACCAGCAAAGTAAAGGTAAACTATCTTTGTAGTAAGGAACAAAGGAAAAGGGCCTGTCTTATTACCAAGTGAACTCAACTTGTTCGACTTCCAAATGACCCTGGCAGGTCTGGGCGTGACGCTGCTCTTCTACGTACGTATTCATTAATGCTACGTTTTGCAGGACGCAAAGCAAATATCACGTCCAGGCGAGCACGAGGCACACGACAACGCGTCGTGGGGTTGCGCCCTGGGCCGCTCGAGTCAACGCACCAAACTTAAAAAGTCGTGGCCGTGAGCCAAAGCAGCGGGAGCGACTCCGGCTCTGTACCATCTAAAAAGCTAAAATTTCCAGCCTTCAAGAGGGTGGCCATTTTCAACCTCAGACCTCAGGCTTACGGACCCAGATTGCGCGAACCACCGCTCGCTCCCGAGTCCCAAGTCCCACCTCCTCCTAAACCATTCAGCGAATGCTCTGGCGTCAGAACTCAGAAGAGTTCAATTCACTAATGCTCAAGCTCCGGAGGGTCTGCAGACTGCCAATGGTCTGAAGGACATCGTTGGTTGTACGTACGTACCTCTCTCTATTGCCGAGAAGGTGCAGTACCGCACCGTGCAGGCGTTCAAGCTGAACAGATCATGGAAGACGGAGAGCTTGTAGACTGGCGTGGCAGGCCTGTGCAGGAGGGGCGCAAGGTAGGAGGATGGCAGGCCTCTTTCTTCATGCTTGGTGAGATCTCACGTTCGCTCGCGCGCGCTCTGTCTCTTCTACGCTCATCGATTTCCTGCTTTTCAGTATAACTCGTTTACACAAAGAGGGGGGCGTTTTTTCATTTGGCGTTCTTTGTCCAGGAGCTGCTTCCTGTGGTTACTTTGCATTCGGGGGAATCTATTTCAACCTTGTTCTGTACCTTTTGAGAGTATGGCAGGAGAGCCCGGCAACTGCAGCCAACGACCTGACAAATCTTCTGGGCACCATGTTCTTCACAGCATTGTTGGGGGCCTTCCTAGGAGATGCTTACTTGGGGAGGTTATGGACGACGGTACTTTTCCTAGTGATATACGTTGTGGTAAGTATGTGATGTTGTTTGTTTAGCTTCGGATTCTTGTCTCGACCTCGTCAGAGTCAGCTGATTCGGCCTTTTGGGGTGTGCAGGGAAGCATCTTAGTGGGAGTGTCAGTGACCCTACAGGAACATGCTGACATGTCCAAACCTCTGCCCTCCTCTCTCAAAGCATTTCTATTCTTAGCTCTGTATGTAACAGCAGTAGGCAACGGTTCATACGAGCCCGTCTTGGCATCCCTGGGCGGGGACCAATTTGACTCCCCGCGTGAGAAGGCCATTTTCTTCAATTGGTTTTTTGTGTTCTGCAACATTGGGCAGCTCCTGTCCCTCACCTTTTTGACCTATTTCGAGAACAAGGGGCAGTGGGCCTTGGGCTATTGGATCGCTGCCGGTGCCGTGGTGGTGTCGCTACCCACTCTCCTGGCCGGCGCCCCCATGTGCAGGCAGTATAAGCCCGGGGGGAACCCTTTCTTGAGAGTACTGCAGGTTTTCGTGTGTGCGGGGCTGAAGTTCTCGGTGCGCGTGTCACCGGATGTGAAGGGGCTCTATGAAGTTGAGGAAGGGCGGCCATGTGCGATCCCCGGGTGCAGGAAATTGAGCCACACCAACGGATTCAGGTGAGTTCTGCACTCATGACAAGAAGTGGCAACAAAACAACATTTGCCAGCCATGCATGGCTATCAAGTGGGTTCTAGGTTGATGGTTGTTCAACCAGGTCCATGATTTCTTACATTTTGTGATTTCGTTGGCATATCAGCACAAGGAATTAGGGATTTGAAACGTTTAGTTAGCTTTCAGCCTTTGTTTGGTCGTTCGAAGGTTGATTTTTTGGTCGAGGGTTAGGCTATTCTTATGTTTAACAAATAGTTCCATTTAATAGAGAACTTAGTATTGATGCAAGTCATTGTCCTTATTGGTGGAGGGTTAGGCTATTCTTATGTCTAACAAATAGTTCCATTTAATTGAGAACTTAGTATTGATGCAAGTCATTGTCCTTACTGGTGGAGGGCTAGGCTATTCTTGTGTCTATCGAATAGTTCCACTTAATAGAGAACTTAGTATTGATGCAAGTCATTGTCCTTATTGGTTGAACCTTCTTCACTAGTTGATAGTTGAATTCTTTGCCTTGGTGACATCCCTCGAGTGGAATGAACTCACATATACGCTGGCCATCGTGCCTTTAACATTAAAACATGTATGAATAAATTGTCTTAGCTTTCAAAGTTGAAGTATAACAACCGAAACCATTGACAAGTTTAGAGTTATGTAGTATAAGGATTTGCATTTAACCATTGCCACTTATCAAGAGTTGTACAGAATAAAGATCACACTAGTAGGTTTTGTCTGCGACATCTCAACCATTCAAGTGACTTTAAAATTTACTCAAACCATGTGTGAGCCACCACTCACAAAGTGTTTTGTCCAATGAAAGAGGGAATTGATCGCATCTGAGTTATCATTTCACCAAGTTGTTGAATAAAAGTATTAACTTTTATACTTTTGCATTACCCAATAGTTATGTTGCACCCAATAGTATAACATTTTATGTGGGTCCAATAGGTACATTGCATCAACATGATAATTACAATATTATAACATCATGTGTGGGTCCAATAGGTACATCACATGAGGACATGATAATGACATTGCATTGAACTAACTAATCAAGTATTAATTGTGAACTATGACTAAGAAGGAAATCAAGTTGAGTCCATGAAGTTCATTTCTTTAACATGCTTGTTGCAAGTGGCTTTTCTAAAATCTTATTTTAGTTGACAATGAGGTTGAAGTTTAGAAAGGTTCTATGTACTTTATAATATATATGTTTCATTATCATGATGTGCTCATAGTGGATGTAAAAACCTCGTGTTAGGCCCGCTTACACACCAAATGATGGAAGCCCACTTTGTAAGCTTTAACCAATCAAAACACTCATTTAAGGGTTGGGCATCCACAGTCCTTTACACATGGAGGATATGACATGTTGTTTACTTGCTAAACAGGTGAACTCTCCTCTCTACTTTCGGATGGGGAGTCTCCCTTGCCCACTTTGTAAAATTGGCAGACAAGGGTGTACTTTTTACATTTGCAACCAATCTAAAAGTTTATAAGTTTATTATTTTTAATTTTTTTACAAGCTGTCTATTTGGTATGTAAAGGTATGACGCCCATGTCCCCACCTAGTTTTAAAAAGTGCATGCTCACACTCTTGGCGGGTGTTGGCCTTCCATCACTTGGTGTGTAACCACCCTTAGATGTTTTTTCTATGGCTGATAGTAACATCTAGGGGTTAGGGGTCCTCATTAAGTTATTCATTCCAAGTTATAGTTATTGGCAACAGGCCTAAAAGGCCTCATCCTTTTTTGCCAGTTTTAAGGGGCTGAAATGATGGTATTTACCTCCTTCTCGGTAGTGATATAAATATTTTACCCTTATCAATACAGATCTACTTTCGCATTTTTTAAAAAAGTTATAGTTATCGTGAAACATGTGGTTAGACTAAGGTTTAATTATTATTGGGCTAGTTTCAGTATTCAAAAACTTGCAAGCTGCACATGCAGTTTCGCTTTGTTTATTTGTTTGCTTTTTTCTTTGGGGCGGGGATCCAAAATTGGTGATTGGACAACTGTAGGTGGCTGGACAAAGCGGCGGCGATGCCGACAGCTGCTGGCGGTGGTGCGGAGGACGCGCAGGAGATGGGGAGGGGGAGCGCGTGGGAGGTGTGCACGGTGACGCAGGTGGAGGAGGTGAAGTGCCTCCTCCGTATCCTGCCCTTCCTCGTCGCCGGGGTGCTCTTCAACACCATCATCGCGCAGCTCACCACACTCTTCATAGAGCAGGGGGCCACCATGGACCCGCGCATGGGCGGGAGCGCCTTCAAGATCCCGCCGGGCTCCATGCAGGTGTTCACGGTGCTGTCGGCCATCCTCTTCGCGCCGGCCTACGACTACCTGCTGGTGCCGCCCCTGCGCCGCCGGACGGGCCACCCCAAGGGCCTCACCACCCTCCAGCGCATGGGCTGGGGCCTCTTCATCTCCATTCTAGCCATGGTGGTGGCCGCCCTGGTGGAGCGCAAGCGCCTGGCCGCGGCCCAACGCAGCCCGCTCATCGACGTGCCCTTGGCGCCCGTGCCGCTCTCCATCTACTGGCTGGTGCCGCAGTACGTGATCGTCGGGGTGGGCCAGGTTTTCGCCATCGTGGGCCAGATGGACTTCTTCTACAGCGAGCTCTCGGATGGCATGCGCAGCGTGGGGATCTCCCTGCCGCTGGTGTGCCGCGGTCTCGGCAACTACGCCTCCACCCTCCTGGTCACCCTGGTCACCCGCTTCTCCACTTCCCACGGCCGCCTCGGCTGGATTCCCCGCAACCTCAACCGAGGCCACATCGACTATTTCTACTGGCTCCTCGCCTCCCTCATGGCCTTCACGCTCGCCTTCTACCTCCTCGCCGCCCACTTCTACACCTACCTGCAAGTCGCACCAACTTCCTCCCTCCGCCATCACCACACCCCCGCCTCCCCGTCGAGCAAAAGGAGGACGTGAAGCGCACAGTGCACTTCCTTTGCAAATGCTTGATAGCGATACATGGCATATTCCAATGGAAAACTATCTCGTCCATTTTCTCTCCATGGATTCCTCAAGCAATATCCATCTCCATTTTGTACCATGCTTATTATTGTACTCTTTTCCTTGCACAGTTTTTCGGCCAAGCTCACTTTCTCTTAATACAGGCTCTTGGCTTCTTTCTCCACCATATTACTTTCAAATCCATTTTTCCCCAACCAATAAGGTATAGAAATTGATGTCCATATGGACTACATCAAATGTTGGTGGCTGCAACAACTAAGGTCTCAAAGGGGGAAACTTTGATTTCACAATATTTTGCATTACACTTCAGCCTAGTTAGCAATTATTGCAAGCTAATGTTTTAGAAGTAGTCCTAATTCTTGTTGACAAAGTTCATAATTGAATCGTGTAATTAGAAAAGTGAGATCGTCTCTCTCTCTCTCTCTCTCTCTCTCTCTCTCTCATATAAAGTTCTTTTCTAATTGAACATGAGATGAGATGAGATAGGGTGATACATTTTAATGGTTGAACATGTGCATGTAATGTGTGCATACTTGGAAAAAACACTCACAAATGCATATACACTATAAAAAGAAAGATAAGATTTATTTTAAAGAAACAAGATGGTATTTTTTAATGGTTGAATATGTGCATGCAATGTGTACATATTGTAAAAACACTCACAAATATACACATGCTATAAAAACACATACAACATACATGAACACACACATTTACACATGTGCTAACACATACACGTATGCACATATATACACATGCTTATACACTAAACATATAAGCGAGGGAAAAAATGGAGAGAGAGAGAAGAGGGGGGCAAATTAGAAAAAATGATGAGAAAGATGGGAATAACTATGAAAGAGAGAATAGGGGAATTAAATGAGAGGAGAGAGGATGGATACACACTTATAAAACATCACATATATAAATACATATACCCACACATGAACACATCTCCCCACATACACATCCATATACACGTACACATGCATACACAACATGCACATATGAGATGAAAAAATATGAGAGATATGATACACTAGAGGAAAAAAAAGGAGAAGAGAAAAAAGATGAGAGGAAGAGAGAACACACTTATGAGACCACAAAAATAGAAACACATATATTAAGTACACATTTGTATATATATATACACATGCACACATATGTACGTACGTACACACACACACACACACACAAAATATAGAAGAAAAGAAAAAAACAAATATATAAATATGTATGTATATATACATAAGAGCATTTTAGGTAAAGTGAAAAAAGTCTAATTTTTAGTACGACCAATTCTATCATTGTTAATATATTTATTACAAGTATAATCTAATAATGTCCTTATATTTTAACTTTTCATAACTTTTTAAAGCTATTAAAAACCCTTTTTTTGTCACTTAGCGTGATTTTTTGGGTCACTATGAAAATATTTTTAGCTCTTTATAATTCTTTTTTGTCACTTGGCCTAGCTTTTGGGTCAATATGGAAGTCCTTTTGCTATTTATCATTCTCAATAAATGAGGAGGGCTTGGCCATGCAAATTGAATCAAGTTGAAGATGTCAAATTTTAGGATCATTTGTTGTTTTGTATTTTAAATTATAGTTGAAATTTTATTTGCCAAAATTTGATCAAGATAAAGGATTAAGAGTTCTACAGTTAATAATCAGTTAGAATAAGCTTAATAGGACCTTAATGTCAATATATTGGCTTTTGTGTTTCCCTTGGATTAGTAGTTATATGGAAAAAATTGACACCTTAACTTGGGCATCGAGACATGCACCTTAACAAATGTTCAAGTTGAAGAATATGCTACTCTTAATTAGCTTTTGTACCCATATATTTAGCTAAGTTTGTAATCCCTTTTTGCCACCTAGTAATATGTAAATATTTATCATTTGTCATTCTAAAATACATGATGAGGGGTTGGCCATGGGGCCAAGAAGTAATATGTAAATATTTTGAATGTGTATATTTTGCCATTTTAAATACATGATGAGGGATTGGCCATGGGGCTAAGAAGATTAAGTCAAGTTGAAGACTTCAAAATGCTAGGATCATTTGTTGTCTTTTACTAGAATTTATTTCAAATTTTGTTCTCCAAAATCTTGTCAAGATAAAGAATTGAGAGTTTTATTTTTAATAAATACTGCTATGGGACCTTGATATCCATATTTTAGCCTTTATGGCCCCTTTGATTTGTCAAAATTTTGTGAAACTTGTAGATTTTTGCTTGCTATGGAAATATCCATCTTTACATGTATTCAAGTTGAAGAATAGACCTGGAGAATATTAAGACCACTCATTGAATCTTTAGTAAAGTGTAGTTTAAAACTTTTTTTAAAAAACCTTTTCAAGAGAAAGGATCAAAAATAATTTTATGGTCAACTAGTGAGCTTAATGGGATCTAATTACCTTTTTTTTTTCTTTTCAAAAACATGAGAAAATTTTTTGAACCTCTTCATGTAAGTATTTGTACATGTAATACACATATCAACCTCCTCATTATAAAAACATGAGATAATATAAAGTGATTTGTAACTTTATGTTTTTTGCATATTAATATGGTATGCACATCAATATTATTATCTCTTCTCAACTCTATAAGATGCCCTTTGACATCTAAAAAGGAAGCTTGTGCTCTCAATCTTGTTTACCATTACACTTAATAAGAGCTTAGGACCATCAATCTATTTGGATTTTTAATGAAATGACTCGATGGGGTATACTATGACTATTACTTTTATGACCAAGAAGTTTGATGCAATAACTTACTTCAAATTGACTTACTTACAATATTTTAGGGTATACCTTGATATCTTTTTTTTTTCTACTTTGACATCATGAAAATGAATCTAACATTGTACCTAGAATCTTGTCAAGTCATGTGCTTGGATCTTGGTGTACTTTAACTTATTAAAATGCATCCACAATGAAAACTTGTCAAATACCCTTAGAGTAGGGTATACCATGACATCTTGACTCAAATTGATGATTGAGGTTGTATGGATAATCACATCTTATGAATGACTTAAAATTGATTAAATATTTATTCAATATGATACATTTAGTAATCATGAGAAATTTTTAAGAGGCCAAATTCTAGATCATAATGTTAGAGTAGGATTACAGACTTTTTTGTGGCCTTGGTGAGTAATTCAAGATTGAAGGCTTGTCTTTTGTAGGGTTTATACATGTCATGGTCTTCTTTATTCCAAGTTTGGGGAAGTGTGATTGATGACTTCTTGCTTATGGCACACCATCTTGTAACCTTGTTCTAAAGCACTTTCCAGTTGAAGACTCTTCTCAAAGTCCTACTTGAACTAACATATTGGCAATCATACTCTTCTTATAGTCCCTTAAGAACATGTATGTATATGTTATCTCAATTGCCATAATACCATGTACACCATTACTATGTCAAGAAAAAATCAATAGAATATCTTTGATTGTAATTATAATATGGCTTAACATACAATAGGATTTTGAAGGAATTGTGAAAATCTTGTAGGCATTAAGTGGAAGTGACTTCATATTAGCTTTGCATAACATAGCAGTCAGTAACCGTTATTTTGTTGAGGAACATGCAATACGCTAAGTGGATAATTTAGAGTTTTAGCACCAGATATTGTTTGCTTTCTAACGTGGATATGTGTGAAAGTTTGATATGTATTTTATTGCTACATAATTGTACATCAAGGTAAGACACTTTATCTTTTATATTCAAGGCATTCACAATTCTTATCACAAAACTACATTGCAAAGTGAAATATTAGCTATATTTTTAAAAACATATATATGTTTGTGAAATCAATAATATATACAATAACTAGTCAAAAATGGTTTATCTTCTAGTTTCAACATGTGTATTTGCTAGTGAGTTGAGTAAATAAGCTAGCTCTTTTTCATGTAGATCCATTAAAACAAGATTCTAATACCTATTACACCATATATATCAAAATTTTGAATCAATAATCTTTTTCATCATACAAATTCACACAAACAATATGACTTTAATTTTTATGATCACATCAAGTTATTAAATTAGATTACATCCAATAACCTCTAAACTATACATGTTTAAAATGTAAAATGATAATAATTGTTGTTGTAAGCAAAAACTAGTTTATCAAAGTTCTTGGATTTGTAATGTCGTAAACATATGTCAACTCTAGATCCTGATCGCAAAGATAAAGACACCAATGAATCTACAACTAGTAGATTGTTCTATTGCTCAAGACTCAATTCTGATATTAGAATCATGTTTTTTATTTTTAGCACATCAAAATCAAGAAACTTAAGCCATTTAACAAGCATACAAGATCAAGAAAGCACAAAGTTTTTATAAATATCTCAATGATGCAAGGTTTATAGAATCTGAAATATATGCATTCTCAAATTGCAATATGCTTTCATCAACTTCTCTCAACTTAATTTGATTAGCCCATTTATGTCACATATCTTGATCATTATGGCACCAAAAAGTTGATATATAGTCCTTATACAATTTTTTGATAGTAACATAGAGAAATATTCAATTTTTTAAAGTAGAAATTTAATAAATTAAAATTTGAGTCTCTACAAGACAAACATATCAAATTTGATTTTATATTCGTGCATTGAAAAACACTGAAGCATGACATCCATGAAATTGTGCTCTCTTTTCCCATTGTATTGATCTTAAGATTAAGATTTTATGTATGGTCTAAAGCTAATCTCAATCTCATAGAGGATATCATTGAGCTTATCCACAATTCCATGCTCAACCTAAAGAGAGTTTGATTGCATTATTGAGCTTTATCCATGTGGCCAGTATTATCTACTATATTAATGTTAACAACCCATCATTTCAATCCAAGTATAGAGGCATAGAGCATGGTTTTTGCATAAATACTATAACCTTTATAGAGCTTTAGTACTGAATCAAAGACTCATGGCCACAAAGGAATAAATTCATAGCAATGCTACATAAATATAGTTCAGTCTCCAAGCATCCATACACATTGTCAATATATACACGAGCTTAGAGCTCAACCAAAAGTACAATCCCTTATCGTATAAGAATAATTTACCCTACTAATGAATTATGAAAGCTATAAAAGAAATACAAAAGTGTAGTGAAAGTGACAGATATATATATATATATATATATAATGAGACAATGAGATGGAGAATGAACCACAGTGGCATCATATTTCTTGATAAAATATGGAGCATGGTTGTATAAAATATGTTGCATAGTTAACAAATAAAGAAATTCAATTAGAAAACCCTATATCAGTCAGACAATAAAGAGACATACATATGCAAACTTCTTACCATATAGTGAGTGAAGTGTTGATTATCCCAAGCTTCTATCATTGCCTTTTTAAAAAGGTTTAATTGGTTTTTGAAGTCTTTGAGATCGTCATCATTCCACTTTATTTTATCACAATAAAAGAATACTTTGTGTAGTGTTTCCCAAACATTGGCTTTTCTATTCCGAGCTTGTCCATTATCAGCATGATCCTTAACTGCATTAAGTAGGCACTTCCATTGATTGTATCTAATAGTTGAGCCACCATTCCTAGAGATTATCTTACCAATGAAAGTCTAGGAACCTTCTAGCCTTAACTCCACCAATAGATGCCTTTTTGGGGACACAAGTGCCATCCTCAGACTTTTGAAGATATGGTTCAATAACAACATTACCACCATGCAAACCAATTGCATATAAGACTTTTTCAATCCTTGTTATAGCATCTATTCTAGCTGATAATGGCTTCAACTTCCATACAAATCCTATATAAAGATAAACAAGCTTTTCAATTATTCTACAAAGCGCATGAAGTGTACAGATATAGGCATTCACTAAAGGAATATCTAGGAATGGCTTAAACTGTGGATCCTTGTTGTGCCTAGATGTTGAGAAATAGAAAAATGATGTATGCTCCAGGAAGAGTTGTCCTGAGTCCCATATGCACAATGAGGAGAGTGGAGAAGTTGAAAAGCTATAAAGACATATACTTGGTTCACTTTTTGAAATATGCTATTGGTACTTTGTACTTCATTTTTGAGTCTCTGTCATGGTCAGCTCAAGATTGTGTTTATGAGTCCAAGCCTACGTCTTGGAACCTAATTCACTTGAGCAATAGTTTGTCTTCTTGTCTATGTCACTATGAGTCTTGTTACAAACTTCCATCCTCCATAGTCAGTGCTATGCTCTAGATCCATATTCTCTTACATGGTATTAGGGCCTAGTCGGGCATGGCACTAATCCTCTAGCTTCATTTCGCTCTTACCTAGCTCAACTTGAGCTCAGATCAACTCAGTACAAGTTTGGAACCCTAGTTCCTACTCCTTCTCAATGCCTTGCTTGGCAGCCATAGCCAGACTGCACCTACCTTCAGTTGAGTATTCAAATCTCACTACATAGGTTTTATCAGCCCTTGCTTGCTTCACCAAATTTTCTCCTTAGCTGAAGACGCTCCCTGCTATCACATCGAATGGAGACATTACCTTCTACAGGACGCGGCATTGTGCATAGATTGAAAACGACATAGTTTAGGATACTGAAACAGTCCGTACGATTGTGCGTGCAGTACAAGTTGCAATCGAGGTGACCATCATAGGGTAATTGAAGCCTAGTACTTAAACTTTCTTCCCATTAAAAAATAACTGGAAATGATGATGTATGCAGCCCATACAAATTGAAAAACCAGGGCCCTGTCCTGGAACCCTAACTGGAAACCATAGCTAAAGCTTAGAAACTTAACTTTTCCTCACTGGTCCTCCTCTCTCTAAAGCCTTTGCAAATCAAACCTACTCAGATTCCAACAAGATTTTCTCTCCAAGCCAATGGGAAAAAGCTTCAAGAAGAAGATTAAGCAATAATGCCCAACATTGAGCTCCAAGAGAGTATATCCTTGATAATCATACAATGTTGTTAAACACTAATCATTATGTGTTTCTTGACACATTGAGATACAACTCATTTACTAGTTATCTGAAACTGATTGCTGCTGGTCAGAAATGGTAGAGCTTGAGCAAATAGCAAAGTTTAATGGGGAAGGATTTCATGCCTAGAAGGAAAAGACCATGAACCACCTTATGCGGAAAGATTTGTGGGACTTGTTTGAAGATGATGCAAATAGAAAGGGGGAAGATGATGAAGACGGGTTCATTGAAGAAGACTAGCTCAAAACTAAAGAATGGAAGAAAATGAATAACAAGGCACTAGGCATCATTGCCTGGGGACTAAGTGATGATGTACTACATCATATATCTGGCATTAGCAATGCTAGAACCGCTTGGGAGGAACTTGACAGAATGTTCAGTACCCAAGCAAAGAACTCAAAGGTAAAATTACTCATGCAGTTTTATAAACTAGATATCAAAGATAATGCTTCTATAACCACACACATTAACAAGTTCAAGAGCGTGAAAGCCCAACTTGCAACTCTTAAGAAGAATATTGATGAAGATGAAGCAATAGCCATACTACTTGCAAGTGTAAACAAGGATCCATATGAGAACCTTGTGTCCACTCTAAGCAATGTTCCCAGTTTCTCACTCAAAGATATTGAGTGCTCACTGCATGATGGAGAAAGTAAATTTAAAAATAAAGATGTAAAAGAGACCAGCTCAAGGGAAAATCTCCTATACACCAAAGGAGCTACTCGACCCAAAGGAAGAGGTTGAGAGGATTCAAATGATAACAGAAGTTGGATGCAATGTCATTATTGTGGTAAGACTAGCCATATTACCAGTGAGTGCTTTCACAAAAAAAGAGCACAACATATGCATAATGACCACCACCAAGGTCAATTCATGAATGAAGAAGAAGAAAAAGATACCTCGGCTACCATCAACAACTCTGACAGATTGTTCTAAGGAATTTGTTCCCATAGTGGATCGCTATGTTTCCCTTAGTGGATTTGATTTGTAAAACCCTTGTCAAAGATGTAAAGTCTCAAGCTTTAACTTGACTAGGCTGACTATGAACTAGTCTTTCAGGCCATGTTATCATATAGGGGGCAAAAGCCATCAAGTGTAGGGACTCATCATTTGAGGGGGGTGTTGAGTAATAGATAAATGATGTATTCTCCATGAAGAGCTATCCTGAATCCCATATGCACAGTGAGGAGAGTGGAGAAGCTGAAAAGCTATAAAGTCATGTACTTGGTTCACTTTTTAAAATATGCTATCGGTACTTTGTACTTCATTTTTGAGTCTTTGTCATGGTCAGCTCAAGATTGTGTTTATGAGTCCAAGCCTACATCTTGGAACCTAATTCACTTGAGCAACAATGTATCTTCTTGTCTATGTCACTATGAGTCGTCTTGTTACCGACTTTCCTCCTCCATAATCAGTGCTATGCTCTAGATCCATAATCTCTTACACTAGAGGGAGCTCTATTCCAATTTCTTGAGTTAGCTGGGGATATGCAATATAGGCAAGGATATTTAGAGTTGGCTCCCTTTGATACATTGTACGTACATTTAAGTGTCTTTAAGTCACCAGCTATGTGCCACTCAATCTTATAGTTCCCAAATCCTTCAACAAATAGCTCTTCTCCTACTTGTTGTCTCTTAATAACATCACGTATTGGTGTTCGATGAAAAACCCAATACAATATATCAAAATCCTCTGTATCTACTTCGAATGCTCCTAGCCAGCAGATGTTGTGTTTTGATTGAACGCTAAATGACATTGAGTGATTGTAATGATCTGATGAAAGCGCTCTATTCATCAAGGTAATAGAGACCCTCTAGTTTTGTACATTTTAGAATCTCACTTTCATCAAGTTTAGCCACAAATCTAGCCACTCCTTTTGCCTCTTCTAGTGACAAGTCATAGAATCTAATCATTAAGCATTGTAGAGTGGGCAAGTCAAGGAAAATATTTTCAAATTCATTGAATACAACTTTATTTTTCTTGCCCGCGAAGCTAGCCTTGATATGAAAAGGCTCACCCAGAATCTCCATTTTGAGGACATCATTTTCTGCAACCAAGTTAAGTGTACAGCCTAGAAACCCATTATAACCATCACCAATGAACCTCAATAATGAAGAGCTATTATAGAAAGGCAAAGTGCTATTTTTGCTAGGATCTTTGGGATATATTTTGCCATCTAATAAAATATCAAGATTCTTCTTTCCTCAAACCTGAGTATATGTTTCGTAGACTTTGTAATAGTAATGGGTTTTGTTCTCTTCCTTATTGGTTCATACTCACTATCCAACTCAATATGAAGATGATAGAGATGCCTTTTACTAGAGCCACAGAGATCATTGGATGACTAATTCATAGCTAAAGATGTGATTAGAATATTGGATTAAAAAAGTATGCGAATTAGAAACAAGAAGGAAAACGAAGAAGAAACCAGTAAGGATGGAAAAGAAAGAAGAGAGCGAGAATGGAGGAAAGTAATCAAATGTCGAAAAAATTAAAATTGAATATTAGTTTTTACTTTAATGAGGATGAGTAAGATCTTCATTATGACAATCTTTGTCACCTTTATGGCAACCTAGATTTCTAGGTTTGATGTGACCATGAGAATATCACAACAATGACTTATTAACAATTTTTGATATATTTACTTACCAAAATATAAAAAATTTTAAAAATAAAAATGATTTTATTTTAAAAAATATTTTCTCTCTCTAAGATTTTTTACAAGGCATTTTCAAGACCTTAAAACTCCCTTAATGCCCTTTTAGTTAATCAAATACTTGATGATAGAGCAAGAACAAAGCTTCTTTTCACGCTGACCTATGAACTCCTAAAAAATGTACTAAATAAGTCCTTTATCCACCATAGGAGGCAACTTATTAACTATTTCCACCATTGAGTATAAAAGGGTTTGATCTGACTAACATAGAAGACATTATGAATCTTAGTGGAAGAGGGAAGTTCGAATCAATATGCCAAGTCTCCAATATACTTCAAGTTCCTATAGGGCCCATAAAACTTGTGAGCAAGTTTGTTGCTAGAGTCATTCTTTAGAGTAGAATATCGAGACAACTCTCTCTCTTGGAACTCCAAAGGTCATCTCTTCTCATCATCGTTCACCTTCATCTAATCTTGAGCTTTTCTAAGATTCATCTTATATTGTTGAAAAAGGGCTTGCATTCTTTCCAATTCCTCCTTTCCATGAGGGTTAATCTTCTCACTGAAAATAACTGTGGGTAAAGGTATCTTGTAGCCATACATAGCCTCATAGGGTGAAACTCCAATGCTAGCATGAGTGGAGTTATTATAGTTGAACTCAGTCAAATGTAACCATGAATCCCACGCATGATATGTATCATGATACAAATGGAAAAGGTAAGTGTGAAACCACTTATTAACCATTTCTATCTAACCATTAGTCTACAGATGATAGGCTATAGAAGGAGTCAATTTAGTTCCCATGGAGCTAAATATTTCTTGCCAAAAGTTATTCATGAACTTGGTATCTTTATCATGCACAATCACATGTGGTAATCCATGTAATCCATGTAATTCAAAGATTTGCTCCATGAATTGATTGGCCACTTGTGAAGTAGTGAACTAAGTCTTAGTAGGAATGTAGTGGGCTACCTTAGTGAGTCTGTCCACTAGCACATAAATGCTATTCCAACCCTTTTTGGTAATAGGTAGACTAGTAATGAAGTCTATGGTAATGTGTGTTCACTTGCCTTGTGGAATAGGCACGCGTTGTAACAAACCACCTGGCTTACATGTACTATCCTTATTTTGCTTTGACAAAGCATACATTTCATAACATAATCCTTAACATCTTTCCACAATCTTTTCCAATGAAAACTCTTATTGATTTTATCATAGGTCTTAAATACTTCAAAGTGTCCAGTTGTGGGTGAAGAATACAACTCCTCAATAAATTTTAGCCTTAAAGAAGAAGTAGAGGGAATAACAATATTGGCATTTAGCCAAATGATGCCATTTTTAAACTGATAATGGAAGTTTTACTCCAGAAGACTAGGTTGTAATTTTGAAGTACATGGTTGTGATCTCATCATCCAAATGATAGTCTTCTAGTAATTCATCAATCCAGTCACCATGTAACTCAGTCATAGCTAAGACCCAACATGCTCACATTCTAGAGAGAGAATCAGCTACCACATTGTCTTTGCCCTTTGTATGAGTGATGTCAAAATCATAATTTTGTGAGGTAGCTACCTAGTTGCATTGCTTAGGGGTAAGATTTGACCGAGTAGTAAGGAAGTACTTTAGGACCCTATGATCACTTTGAACTCTAAACTGATTGCTATACAAATAATGGTGCCATTTATTTATTGCATATAGAATAGCCAACATCTCTTGGTCACAGACATTCATAGCCATCTCTTTATCTGTAAGCTTACAACTTTTAAAGGCAATAACTCCATGCTTTTGTAGCAAAATAGCATGTAGGGCACGGCCATTGGCATCACACAATATGATAAACTCTCTAGAGAAATCCAAGCATACTAGAATAAAAGCAAAAGTAAGTAATTTTTTTAACTAGTTGAAGCTACTGTCTACAAGTGCATCCCAAAAGAAAGCTTCCTTCTTCAACTTTTTAGTCAAAGGAGATGCTACAACTACATAATGCTTAATGGATTTGTGGTAGAATGATGATAGACCAATAAATCCTCAAAGAGAGGTAGTGGTGGTAGGTGTTGATAGTCAATCTCTGACAAACTACACCTTCTTAGGATTAGCATATCAAAATAAAGCTCTCACTTGTGTATGGAAAAAGAGGAGAGCATGGGAATATGCACTTGTGAATAATGGATATGAATCTTTGGCTAGGGGAGAGAAGAAATCATGGAAACATATCTTAAATTTTTGTGTAGGATATGTGGTGATTGTTTTAAGCCTTATTTAAAAGATTAAGGTGGATGCATTAAGTGTCCATAAAGATTAAAGAAGGAGAGATCAAAATAGGGGTCCACATGGGCAATCGATGGTGTTGAGAAGGAGGTGGATGGGAACTTTTGATCGGTAGGTGAGGCTAATGAGAGAGATATGTGGGTAAAGAGAGTAGAGCCATATGAAGAACCATTTTTATTGTATGTGTTTATATTTTTGGTCTTCTTTAAATGTATTTATCTTTATCTTAATTGTGATGTTATAAAAATGTTCTTTTAAATTCTATTTATTAAAAAAAAACTTATCTATCATTTGTGAAGTCCGTTCCCACATGAGATGAGGTAAAGGGAGGGGAATGAGATTGGTAGAGGAGAATGAGATTAGGGGGTGATAGGCCTAGAGGGAAGGAGGCATAATAAAGGGGCAACGGATGGAGGAATGAAGCATGGGAATAATGCTTTTACATTTAAAGATTAAAATTTCTATGATTTTTTTTTTGTTTAAATGGTTAAACTTAAGTTTTTTTTAAGACTTATCCACTCTCATTGAGGGGAAGATAGAAGGGGTGGACTGAGAGGGAGATATGGAGAGGGAAGAAAGATGCCATGGAGAAGGAGATGGGGGTCCAAAAAGAAATTGGAGTATGGATGAAAGGGAAGGAAGTAGGAGGGGCTATGGAGGCGATTTGAGAGGAGACTTTCGAAGAGGAGAGGGCACGAAACACCCTGATCCTATGGTCCAAAGGGTGCTTTGGATCCATCTTCTCTTGTATGTTCACTTTCTTGCTTCCTCTTCTCATTGTTCTTTTCAACAATCCTGGCTTCTGCCTATGCCTTGTGCCCTCTCGTGCTCCAACTGTGCCGTTGGAATTATGTTACACCTCTTTTGCACACTCAAAACTTCCACTGCCTTCATTTGCTTTTGAATGGATTATGGTAGAAGCCATGGCTTGTAAGACCTACACTCAAACCATCTCCCTTTGTAATCTCTTGCAAACTCTCTTCTTCTGTCTCTGCCATCGGAGCTCTCAGCTAGGACGTTCAAGACTGCCTCGGTCCGTGGGTCAAGGGCCTTCTCTAGTAGCAGGAAGCTTGAATATGAACCTGCACAAACTAGGACCATGGATGCACGGTAGGTTTTACATGTTGTTGTGCATATCTCAACCTCCCCTTGCTGCATGATGGGATGATTCTTGATACTGTCTCACGGAAAATACACACACCATTACGCTCTGCATATGTCAACTACGCACAGATGAGTGCACAGGGGTCGATGTAGCCTACCCCACCATCCTCCATGATGGCAGAATCACCATCTTTGAAATGGAGATAGGGGAAATTCATCTCCAAAGGGCTCTGTCAACAATCTTCAAAGAGCTCGGCGACTACATCATGCTTTTGGCATGTGCACAAGGCTTGCTAGAGGGTTTTTCTGGGCCAGTCGAGCATGTGAAAAACGCTGAGGGACCCATGGGGTGATGGAAGGTGATGTTGGATTGCTTCTGTAGATCAGCATGGTGGGCAATGGAGCAGGCAGTGAGGAATGACTAGACGGGGTTTGGATCCAGGGTTTGGATTGACGATGTAGGTGAGGCAAGCATGTTGGTCAAAGTGGGAGGAGAATGGATTAACCTGCTATGGAATATCATGATCCTAATCCTGATTCTGGTGTGATGGGCCCAACCCTAAGATAGAGGAGCCTAGGTGGATGGAGAGATGGTGACAGGCTGCAGAGCCGATGAGGCCCAACCCTATCACTACCACAGAGAAGTCCCCCTTTCTTCTCTTCTTCTCTGTTCCTATATTGTTGTTTCTCGTCTCTACTTATTAGTTAATCTAAAGAACATGTAAAGATAGGGCGAGAGGTAGGTGAGCCCGAAGATGAAGACGGCCCCATGCTTGATGGTGAGGGAAGGCCCGTGATCTACCACTTTTACTCCCTTTCCTCCTCCTCCTTTGCCTATTGCTCCTTCACCCTCCTGCTTTGGCGGTTGCAATCTGCTCATGACCAACTCTACAGTGTGGTAGAAAATGATGTAGAGTGTTGACGGAGGATAGAATTGTTTTCTTCTTCTTCTTCTTCTTCTTCTTCTGCTTTTTCTTCTTGTTGGTTGTCTATATACACAAGAAGAAGATTCGGTGCAGGAGAAAGACCAAGCAACACAATTCCAATTCGCATTTTCCCAGACAAGAAGTACGTCCTTTTTCTTATCTCAGGAATACCTTTGATCTTCCTACTCTGAAACACCTTGCCCGATTTTCATTGCAAGGGACCATGAAATGCAAATCATGTTCTCAGAGACGGCGTAAATTTTTGTGGGTAGGTTCACATCAAAAGATAACTATTTAATTGTGGCTATGAAAATTTGGAGAGAAACATTGCATTCTTGCAGGTCGCATCACCATCTTCTTCTTTGTGCTACTATCCTTTGTTGAGGGACATGCAAATAGGGGATGTGAAAGGGACTCCATTATTGATGGAGGTGAGATTCAAAAGGATATCTTCTTTGAGGGTTCGTAGCATAGAAGATCATATAATCTCTCTGCAATTGTAGTTGTTGAGATCATCTTCTTCCCCGGTTGTGCACCAAAATGACAGCAACTCTCCCACGAACATAATTAACCACAAAACCAGGGACAAAGCACACAAAATCTATGTGTATGGCTTTGCCATTAATCTTAAAAAATAAAAAAGAAACCATAAATCTTTCTCTTAATTATGAAAAAATTCATCATCTTCATCCATAGCTTCAACCATTATGCAAGAACAAAAGGGAAAATATAAATTTTTGTACAAAAGACAGATGAGAGAGAAGAGACAATAACTTTTTGCACCACCAAAAAGGAGAATATGTGATTGGACAAGAGAGAGGGAAGGAAAAGAGGCACATACCCACTCATGCACTCCACTCCACCTCTTTCCCAAAAAGCACACCCCTTTGTATTTTATTATTTCTTTGAAACTTTGATACATTTGATATTATAAGACCTTTGGCCTTTAATTTTGAGTATTCCTACCCTTCACAAATGCACACACGTAACACTTCTGTGTATACCATTTATTTATGATGGTGGAAGTGGATGTGGCTCCCTCATATCTCTATCTCTTTCTGGTGATTTTGTAACAATATAGTATCATTCTCTTGACAAAAAATAAAAATATGATGCATGCTTGGATTCTTTTGTGCCTTGTTTTTATGCTTCTTTTGAGTGTCATCAAGTCCCCTTGAGCTCATCAAGCAAATCATCAACTCTAGGTATTGGATATATGTTCTTCATTGTGATCTTATTTAGATCCATGTAGTCAATAAGCATCCTGAAAGATCCATCTTTCTTCTTCATTAACAAGACTAGAGATGCATAAGGTAAAGAACTAGGCTCAATAAATCCCATCTATAAAAGCCCCTTGATTTGCTTGGCTACTTTCTCACACTTGCATTTTGATAACCCATAGGTGGCTTATTGATTGGCTTTGAATGAGGCTCTAAATCAATATGGTGATCCACTACTCTCTTAGGAGATAATAAAGTAGGTACTTCAAATAAGTTATTGTACCCCTCAAGTAGAGCTTTTAAAGTCGGATGCTTTGTTGAATTCTTAGACTAATATTCTACCTCTTTATTCACGTGCAATACAAAAATCTGTGAGCACTTCTTGTACTCCTTCTTGAGTTGTTTAATGGTAATAAGTTGAAAATTAGATTTACGTGGGATTCCTTGCAGATGGATAGGCTGTCCATCAATGGAAAAATCCATGTATAAATGTGAGAAATCCATAGTAATCTTCCCTAAATTCATCAACCAATCATAACCAAGTACAATATCAACGGGTCCCATTTCCAAAGCAATTAGGTTCACCTGTACTTCATAATTTTCAACTAACTGTGTGGGAACCTATGGATACATTTGAGTGATGATTTCCTCTTCTCCATTAGCTACTTGTACTCTTGTGGGTTAATGAAAATTAGTGAAAAAGTAATGTAACCTATCCACAACTGACTTATTTACAAAACTATGTGTACTGCCACTATCTATCAGTATAAACACATCATTTTCATGAATGGTACCCTTCATATGAAGTGTATTAGGGCTCTTTGAACATGTCCAAGCATCCATGGAAAACAACAAAGGATAGTGGTAGCAAGAGGTAAATTTGTCCCACTAGGGTCAAAAGGAACATGCCCACTTGGGTCAAATGAAAATCCATTCACAACCTCATAAGACAGATTGAGATCAAGATCCTTATCTTGCTCTTCAAATTTAGCTTGTGCACTCACTATTTGTTCATGAATAACCAACCTCATCTTCCTTATCCTCAAGTACTATCATGTTATAATTCTTAGCCTTAGCATTTTTGAAAGTACACTCATAAGACAGATCGAGATCAAGATCCTCATCTTGCTCTTCAAATTTAGCTTGTGCACTCACTATTTGTTCATGAACAACCAACCTCATCTTCCTTATCCTCAAGTACTATCATGTTATAATTCTTAGGCTTAGCATTTTTGAAAGTACACTTTGATGCATGATCAACTACATACTTTTCACCACATTTGAAGCATAAATACTTTTTCTTTCTTTCCTTGAAAAAATCCATAGGTATAAAATTGGCATTGTTTGTTGAATTAATTTGGCGTCTATTGTCACCTTACCTAGACTCCACTTTATGATTGATTGCTGGCTTTGAAGCACTTCACTTTCTTGAGGCATTGAAAGTGGGATATGTAAGGACTTTGGGACTACTAAATGAAGTGTTGGCACCTCCATAATTGCCACCAAATTTACCTTGTTTAACAACAGCCCTTTGCTGTCTAAAAGAAGCATGTATAGGAATGTCCCTCCTATACTTATGAGGATACCTCTCAACTACCTCAATAGCATGGAAGAGTCTGGTGAGTTTCTGGGCCATAACATTAGCTAGATAAATTAGGCTCCAGGCCATTGATATACTTATGCAACTTTGCATCATTGCTCATACTCTTTACATACATGGTAAGATTCAAAAATCAATTTATTTACTCTCTAACTGATAGGTTTCTTTGGTCCAACTAACACTACAAGGATATAGGGACATAGCGATAGGCAGTTGTGATGCATATTAGCAGTGTCGCTATTTGCATCGCAGATGCAACGCAAATAGTGACAACGATACTTAGAGAAAAAAAAGTGAGTGAAACCCGAGCGTAGAATTTTGCCACAGAAAGAGTGAAAGAGAGAGTGAAAGAGATCATGCCTTTGGAAGGGAGATGGAGAGAAAGAGAGAGAAGGAGAGCTTCTCGCCATCATTGCCACCACCATCGCCATTTGCAAAGAAGAGGAGGAAATGCACGAATGAAGAAGAGAGGCCATCGCTGCGAAGAGGAGATGAAGAATCCATCCTTGGGTGTTTGTAGTGAGTACATTGCCCCCTCTTGGTTTGTTCTTGTTCTTTTTTTTTTTTTTTTTGAGAATGAGGTGCATTGAGGGAGAAAGAGAGGAAATGAGAGAAGGAGAAGAAGAAAGGAAAAGGAAGAGAGAATATAAATAAAAGATAACAAAGAAAGAGAGAAAAAGAGAAAGAGAGAGAGGGAGGGAGGGAGAGAGGAGAATGATTGAGAAAACGCGAGGGGGTGGAGAGAAACAAAGAGAGGTTTGTCGCAAAGAGGAGACAAACAATCCATTCTCCTCTTGGTTTGTTATCGTTCTTTCTTTCTTTTTTTTCTTGAGAATTAGGTGCATTGAGGGATAAAGAGAGGAAATAAGAGAGGGAGAAGAAGAAAGGAAAAGGAAGAGATAACGAGAGAGAGAATAAATATGAAAGATAACAAAGAAACAAAGAAAGAGAGAGAGAGAGAGGAGAATGAGTTAGAAAACGCGAGGGGGTGGAGAGAAACAAAAAGAGAGTTTGTCGCTAAGAGAGAGAATAAACATGAAAGATAACCAAGAAATGGGGAAAGAGAGAGAGAGACGGAGGGAGAGAGTAGAATGAGTGAGAAAACACAAGGGGTTGGAGAGAAACAAAGGAAGGGGCAACAAAGAAAGGGGGAGAAAACCAAGACTTTAGTTGACATTAATTTTGTTGAGTAATAAGAGAAGAAATCTCTTCTCAAACAAATCAAGAAAGAAAAAGAGAATGAGAACAAAAACCAATTGTTTGTCGTAACGTAGACAAAATGGAAAATGATAATGGTCATGATGTTCAAGATCGTGAGGCATATCTCAATCAATGTGTCCCGTGTCCTTGCTCTCTCAATGCAAGTTGGCAATCATATGAAAGCATCGCTTGTCTATCGAACACGTATGATGCTTTGGTGAGTTTCAATCGGAGATCATTGATCAAGCGATCTCTGACTTTGAGCAAACTGTAAGAAAAATGTGTATCAATCATGCCTTATATTTGCAAACTAATTGAATATCACATACAAAAACATTAGACGTGGTCGTAAAATTTATATAGGGAGGTGACGTCTCATCCCAAGGAGGAATGCACCTATTGCGGCCAATTAGAAGATTTTGTGGGCATGCAATGGATGGAGTGCCTGAGCCAGTCCACCACTTGGAAGGCACGGCCCAATATATTTCATCAATACCAAAGGAGACAGGTAGCCTTTTAGACTTTCCTACAATCTTGGAGCCTGAGATGGAGGCAATGATTGATGCATTGATACCTATAGATGTCGAGACATCTAATCTGCTAAGAGAGGAAGCATCCATACCATTGTATGATGGGTGTTGAGTATCTCCCCTGAAGACGTTGCTTGCACTCCTAAGTATGCAAGAAAAATAACCATCTCTCAGAAAGTTCTTAGACACTTTTCACTTATCCTGCGTATACGTCATATGTTTCATATGTCACATATGGCAAGCTTGATAACGTGGCATGCACAGAATACATCCACAGATGGAGTCCAATGAATATCAACGGATTCACATGCATGGAGCCACATTGACTCTACCTTTTCAGGATTTACATGAGAGCCAAGGAATCTTTGGCTCGGTCTTGCTACTCTACGGATGGCATGAACCCATTCGGTCTTTACTCAACTTCTTATAGTGTGTGGCATGTAATCCTTATTAACCACAACATCCCGCCATGGCTTTCTACGAAGAAAGGACACTTAATTCTTAGCTTGCTTGTTCTTGACTACTATAAAGTCAAGAATATGGACGCCTATCTTCGTCCATTAGTCGATGAGATTAAGATTTTGTGGGAGAAGGGGGTCATCGTGGAAGATATGAGCAAGCGCGATGGTCGACGGTCCACCAATATACGAGCCATTCTCATGTGGACCATGCATGATCTTACGGGATTCAAGAGTGCTCAAGTAAGTAGGCTTCTGTTCTTGTTGGTCATATCTATCATAGCTCGTTCAAGTTTGTGTTCACTAAATAGAGGTATTGGGACAGGACTGGTTAGCGCAGGTTATTATGCATGTCCATTGTGTGGGCCACAGTTAGACTCCCGAAGGTCACGAACCATAAAGAAGATAGTATATCAAGGACACGCCTTTTTCTTGCTAGACGGTCATGAACTGAGAGAAGGTTTTCTTGGACGACCTCCAGCATGAATGAACGCCCAAAGCTCGTACGAGTTGAAAATCGTCCATACGAAATCGCATCCAAACAGAATGCGACAATTCTTGGTTTTCTACGAGTTGCCGTATTGGACCCACTTACAGATGAACCATGTAATATTTCTACGCAATAAAAGTTAGTTGGTTAGTTCAAAAATTAGTTAGTTAATTAATAAGTTAGTAATGTTACTAACTAAGGTAAACACTAACTAACATTAATAACTAATAATTTTTATTTAATTAAAAATATATATATTTAAAAAATGAGATTCGTAAATTCGATATCTTTCTCGGACTGACAAGGACCATAACCACCCTTCACAGAAGTTACAACATGAACGAGACTTATGAGCCATATTAATCGCTAGTATTAATGTGTATAGTTTGGATGGTTCAAAAATATTAGATTTTTGGACAAAAACTAGTGTATTTTAGATATTATCCTAAAAATATAGAACTGGATGTCATTTAAAAAAAATACAAGTGATGCTTTAGTTAGTTTTGGAGACTTTATAAAAAGAAAAAAGATAAAGAGAGTGATTAGCAAAATCATGTGTGCCGTGATCGTAGTCTACAAGCAGAAGACAGCACTTCGAACAGAGAAAATAAGATGGAGTAAACTGAGAGCTTTCCAATCATGTGTCTTGGAGTTTTACCCCCCTTTTGGAGCCAATGCAACCATCATATTTATGAGTTAAGCATCAGATCAGTGAGTTTTCCAAAAGTCCCTCCACCAAGGACTCTTGTTCTTAGCCTTCTCCCCTCCTATCTAATTCATTATAAATATGAGGCATGGGGAGGCACAAGGAAGCATAAGGAGACCTCGAGAGGCTGCGAGAGAGAGGTAGAGAGAAGGATATCCCTCCAAGAGATTGTGAGAGAGAGCTTGAGAGAGAGAGAGAGAGAGAGAGAGAGAGAGAGAGACGAGAGAGAGAGAGAGAGAGAGAGAGAGAGAGAGAGAGAGAGAGAGAGAGAGAGAGAGGTTACCCCGAGAGGCAACACGATTCCCTCTATCTCGATCCTTGACTTAACCATTTTCTCTTACACTCTCCTATCTCGAATCTATTTCACCTTCTTAATCTCTTGAGTTTACTTACGGATGATGGCCTCCAAGCGAAGAATGTCGTGTGCGGATGGCAAATCCTACAACCAACAACGAAGCTTCGAGCAAAGGCATAACTATCAATCTAACTACGGTTCCGATTGTAAGTAATGTATTTCTAAATTGATAGATGCTTGCTTTGATTCTCACATGAGATACATTAGGCTCCATACTATGATGTACGAGAATAGGTCATGGGAAGGGATAGGCCTCTTCTCACATATTTGAAAGATGGAATTGGCAAAGTGCATGTATTAAGGGAAGTTAATTACACTTAGTTGCATATAGCTTATTCGTTGATAGAGCAATCGGTCAGGGGTTGTGAATAGCATAATCATAAAAATAATAACATTAGGAATTGTGTATGCAAGTATTAAGTAAATTTTGCATAGAATCACTCTTTGATCCCAAGGGAGAAGAGAAAATATGCGATGTAATTATTATTGCGTCTATTCTTGTATTGTTTGGGAAAAAATACAATTATTTTTATTGGTTGATTGAACAACACCCTAAATGCTTTTTACAATCAATTGATTGTTGCATTGTGATTTGGATAAATATTCCAAGTGCTTGTGTTTGATGGTAAAAGCATGGCAAAGGATAGTAATGACAAGTAGCCATGGAAAATAAAGGAATGTTTCATTGGAAGATGATATTAGGTTGATTGCCTTGATTGTGCTTGATTCATAAATGGATTAATTAAGGAATGATATTTTGCGTGGATGGATCATCTCCAAGATTGCACTGTGGATTACCCTGAGAGGGCATTCCTCGATTCATAGGCCGATGGTCGAGTGGTGAAAAGGCCAACCACGAAAATGACATCTCACTCCTAGACCTCTTGTGGGTTAGATGGAGCTCTAGACACTCCTTGCCTGTCCAGGATGTAGTTGGAGATCCCCATGAGCCCAACGTCTAGGGCGTTGGAAGATCCTATTCTAGATAAAGGATGAAAATTTTGGTGCCATGTGATTTGGGCCAGGTACTTTTGTTGGATAGAAGGGATACATAATTCTCATGTATGGGCAGGAGACAAAGATTAACTTGAATATAAGTTAAGGAACTTGTTTGTCAAAAGGACTGCTTGTTTTGTTTTCGTGTCTGTGTTGTAAATTACGCGAACGAACCATGTTTCCTAAAAGGATTAATTAATGAAGCTGATTTTAAATGTCACACATAAATGTGGTAGGACCTAATTAGAAAACTAAAGCTATCAAGGGAAGTGGGTGGATGGAATCCCTAACGGGTCCTCCTACGGCAGGGTGGTTCCAAAGAACTAGGAGGCTTCTCACAAGGATTTATCATCGTTCGACTTTAGATGTTGTTAAGTTAGAACCCAATTCATGTTGTTTTAGTATATTGGAATGGGACTATGCCCTACGGGTAGAGAGGTTGAGTGTGCATCCCTCTCATTTCCCATTCTCTTTGAACCAAGTGTGGTATGGATCTACTTCGTATTGGATATCTCTACGTAAAGTAGGATGCCCAAAACCCGACACTAGAATGCTGTCAGGAGACCTTGACAACTAGGAACCCAGATTTTAGGTCGATCTTTGTGGGTTCAGCTGCGAATATTCCATTGCAAGACAGACTTGGGAAACCCTAGGCGAAAAACCCCGAAACATTCCATGGGAGTATGGGGCAGTGACTCTTAGATTCATTTCTCGATGGACCGCTAAAACATGCTTGGATAGCCGATAAGCAGACACGTTACTACCGATTGCAATTGCAGGATGCCTTACTTTAGAAATACGTGGGGCGATTTACAAGTTGTCAAATTTAGTGCAATGGATCTCACAGAAGGAGATTAAGATATCATCTATTGAATCTGCAAGGTGGGGAGTAGTGGGGATGGTCTGTCTCTTTGAGAAGTACCTACCCACGAACATGCTCATGATTCAAACCCACCTCCTAATGCATTTTGTAGATGAAGTGGGGATTGTGGAATGTGTCCATATGTGATGGATGTTCTTCGTGGAGCGCTTCATGAAAACCCTGAAAGACTTTGTGTGACAATGAGATTGGCCAAAAGGTGGCATGGTTGAAGGTTGGTTAGTGTTTGAGGCGTTAGTGCATATTTCACAGTTTGTGGACCTTACATGAATCCTTGAGCTTCACCTTGAGAGAATACTTGATGTAAAGGAGAGAGTCCTTTTAGAAGTAAAACTTTAAGGGAATACCTGTTATTTAATCCGAGATACACTCTCAACTTTCTTATATACTTAAAATATATATGGCGAATATTATGTTGGCACAGAGGGAGAATAGATGAGAGAAAATAAAGATATACAGAGAGAGGTAGAGAAATTGGCAACACACTAGGGACTGGAAGATGGGCCAGTCCCCCCCCTTGTGGAGTTATATTATTGACAAGGAGCAAGCTCCTCCATTACACATAAGCCAGTTCTTACTTGTAGATCTTGGAAATAAGATCGCGATTCCTTGCACGGTATACAACCGGCTAACATTTGCATAACTTGGAAGTTGTCACCTTTTGATCCTTCTTAAGCCTCCTTCTCTCCTACACAATATGTGTAGGGCTCTCCTCTTGGCGCTTGATTTCAGCAGAGCTTCTGCAGCACTTGCACCTTCTATTCTCCTCTTAGAACTTGATTTCAGCCAAGCTTCCACAGCACTTGCACCTTCTCTTCTTCTCTTGAAACTTGATTTCAGCAGCAGGGCTTTCGCAGCACTTGCATGTTCTCTTCTCCTCTTGGAACTTGATTTCAACAGGGCTTTCACAACACTTGCACCTTCTTTTCTCCTCTTGGATACATGCAAAGTCACTGTGATGCTTCCTTCACCCCTCTCTTACCCCCAAAGAGAGCCTCCTCTTTTATAGGGTTTCAAGAGCTTCTTTTCTTGGAGAGAGAGTTGAATTGTTCTTCATGCAAAATGTGGTTGTTCCACTCTGCAACACTAATTTCGAGATATCTCTTTGTGCGTTGTTTGGATGAAAAAACGTCCAACACAAAAGTTGTAGATCTCACTGTTTTCGATAACCCCTCGCGGCCCGTTTTTAGAGATCGTTTTTCTATTGCGAGATAAAAATGGATTTTCTAAAAAAATAGCTTTTTAAATTGTACTCTTAACTTGTGGTCCATGCAACCACTTTGAGTCATAGATAAGGAGAGTTCATCAGATTGCCATGGGCCTTAACCTTAAGATTGAATTCCACACAAAATCTTGTGTCATTTTAGACCTTAGAAAGAGAAAATTGCTTCTCTCCTCATTTCCAAAGGATCACGTTCTCTCGTCTTTCTTAGTGAGAGAATTCCATCTCTCGTTTTTCTTAATGAAAGAAAAGACCTTAAACCTTGACTTGTAGGGGAGAGGATGACCCCAAATGAATACAATGCTCATACACACAAGTAAAACATTCCTAGACGATCCTAGATGCACACATAAATACATAACACAATGCTAATGCACTTCCTCTTCTTAGAACTTTATCCATCTTCATTTATGTGTAACTCCTTGGTTCTTGTGTACACTCTTACACTTGGCAGACACTTCTTTCCCCCCTTCATAACTTGTACTGCTTGTACCAGATATCCTCGTCCCAGTGCTTTGATCACCCCATTAAGTGATACACTAGGAATACTGGTCTCTAAATGGTCTCATGGCCATGCTAGATCATCATCAACACTTAAAGAAAAGTGAGTCATTAATTTATTGACATGAATCTATTAAATAGAGAATGTGTAATAAGCAATTAATTTAGTGACATCCCTCTGGCTTCTAAACAGTTGACCTCAACTATAGAGGGGATACACAGTCCTTAAGAAGATCTGGAAAGTCTTGTAGTTCTCTCTCAGTCATAAACTGAGCATCCAATGGGGGATAATTCTTAAACTTAACCAGATACTTCCGTAATACCTTACCTGACCTTAGAGTATTGTCATGATGGTGTAAAATTCTTTCAGGCACAAGGAACTCTTCTGTGTCTTCTATGTCAGGTAAATCTTCCCTGATTGGTTCCATTGGAGGTTCTCCAATATAGGAACGTAGCAAACTTATATGGAAAGCATTATGAATGTTCCAATGACTTGGTAGATCCAAACAAAAAGTCACATTGTTTATCTTATCTGTGATCTTGAAAGGGCCATAATAGTGATTAGAAAGCTTAATCACTTTACCCTTGTGACATTTTTGCTTCTTCAAGTGAGCCTTTTCAAACTTAAAAAGAACATATTGTCCCAACTTGAGATCTAACTTATGAGGATGCTTATCTGCTTCACGTCTATGCTTCTCTTGTGTCCTTTGGATAACAGCTTTTACTTGAGTAAAAGTTGTATCAATGTCTCTAACAAACTCATCTGCTGCAAAAATCTTATTCTTCGTAAGAAGAATGGGTGGTAAATGAGGCTTACCATAGATGATCTCAAAGGGTGCCTTACCAGTACTAGAGTGCACCGTATTATTGTATTCAAACTCTACTAAAGACAAATACTTTTTCCATTCTCTTTGATTATCAGAGACATAGGATTTCAAAAGATCTAAAACAATAGAATTAGCACTTTCACTCTGCCCATCTGTTTGAGGATGATAAGATGATGAAAACTTTAAATTTGTCCCAAAGTTCTCAAAGAGAGCTTGCCAAAAGAGGTTGGCCATGTGGGGATCTCGATCACTTATAATAGACTTAGGCATGCCATGATGCTTGAAAATATGAGCAATGAATAGCTTAGCCATATGATCGGCTTTGATTGTCTTTCACACATGTATAAAGTGAGCTTGAATCTATCAATGATAGTCCACATTGCATCATTGCCTGCTTGTGTGTGAGGAAGCTCCATGATAAAGTCCATGGCTATACTTTCCCAAGGCTCATTGGGAATATGTAATGGCTTAAGTAGACCAGGTGGTTTATGTCTGTCATACTTTACTTTCGCGGAGATATCTTTCAATGTCAGCTCTAAGATGGGCCAAAAGAAATATCTTTCCAATGCTTGAGTAGTGGATAGAATGCCCCTATGTCTAGCATATGGAGATACATGTGCTTCATCCATTACCTTGTGTCGCAATGGTAATGCTACACAAATTGCTTGATGATGATACAAATAACTATCTCGAATCGAGTAAGATGTAATCGACTAACCTGAGTTAAGCTGATCCCATATGGTTGAGAAGTCGGAATCAGTTGCATATATTTTGGGTAAATCCATGAACTCATTATGGTAAACAGTTGTGATTGCATTCACTCGAGGTCGCCGTGATAGAGCATTTGCTACCACATTCTTAGTTCCAGATGTGTGAAGGATTTGAAAATGAAAATAGATAAGAAATTTGCCTAATGCATATGTTTCTCTGAGAGCTTCTTCTGAGTGAGGAAGTATCTTAGACTTTGGTGATATGTTTTAATAACAAAATCTGCACCAAGTAAATAGTGTTTCCATACTTGAAGAGCATGTACCACCGCCATAAGCTCTTTCTCATACTGGAGCATGTAGCTCATGGTCCTTGAGGCATTGGCTCTCAAATGCTACTGCATGTTGCTCTTGGTTAAGCACAACTCCACTGCAATCCCCAGAAGCATCGAAGTGAACTTCAAAAGGTTTTTGAAGATTTGGAACTATGAGAACTGGTTATTGAGTCACAAGAAACTTAATTCTTTCAAAGGCTTGAAGTTGCCTTGATCCTCATAAAAAAGGCATTTGCTTCTTAGTAAGGTCATGTAGAGGAGATCCAACATATGCAAAACCTCGTATGAACCTCCTATAATATGAACATAGGCCCAAGAAAATTCTAACTTCATGCACAGAAGTAGGTGTAGGCCATTCGACAATGACTCAAATCTTCTCAAGATCTATTCTCACCAAATTGTGAGAAACAATATGGCCTAAGTAATGAATTTCCAAAAGAAAAAATTCACTCTTCTTAGCATTGATCTATAGTCTATGCTTGCGAAGCTCTTGAAAAACAATAGATATATGTTTTCTATGCTCTTCTTCAGACCGTGAAAATATTAGAATGTCATCAAAGAAGACACCTATGAACTTTGAGTGAGGTTTGAAAATTCTCTCCATCATTTAATTGAATGTGGTGGGTGCATTAGTCAAACCAAATGGCATGACTAAGAACTCGTATAGTCCAAATGTCGTATGAAAAGCTGTCTTATGAACATCTTCAAGTGCTATTCGTATCTAGTGATAGGCACTCTTGAGATCAATGCGACTAAAGATACTAGCCCCTTGCAACTTATCCAAGATATCATCTATCCTTGGGATAGGAAAATGATTCTTGATTGTGATCTTGTTCAAAGATCTGTAGTCTATGCACATATGGAAAGAACCGTCTTTCTTTTGAACAAGTAAGAGTGGAGAGCAGTATGGAGAAGAGCTAGGTTGAACTAACCCTTTTTCCAACAATTCGTTTACTTGTATTAGGATCTCCTCTTGCTAACTTGCACTTACTCGGTAAGGCGGTTGGTTAGGTGGTGAACTGCCTGGGATAAGATCAACGTGTGACCTTTCGGGCGCTTAGGAGGTAACTCTCCTGGGAGTGAATCACTAAAACAATCTTCATATTGTTTAACAAAATCATGTCTAGCTTGGTCAATTAAAGTGAGGGGTTCTTTTAAAGTCTAAGACTTAGAAGCATTAGTTGGTATTGTGTGTTCATTAGAGGCACCAAGTGCCCTTGAATCATTAGTTTCTTTTGACTCTCTCACAAAAATCATGTACGTAAAAATAGCTTTCTTCATTTCTTTAGAAATGCTAACATGACTAACCATTGGCACATGCCAATCTCCAACATCAGCAATGCATACTATGTTCTGACCCTTGAATTGAAATGCAAGGGTCTTCTTAACAAAATCGAGAAGAGGTCTAATCTTGTAATGCCAAGGCATGCCTAAGATAACATTACAGTTACCTATGGGTGCAAGTAGAAAAGATTCTTGGTCACGGTAATCCCTAATTCTAAGATTCAACTTCCCTTGAATAGGAGTAGAATTGGTTGTAAGTCCTTCAAATGCCGAACTTGATCCAATTGGTGTTCCCAATCAATCCGGTGGAATTTATAGCCTTCCAACAGTATCTGCTGACACAAAATTATTTGCGGACCCTCGATCAAAGAGTATCAAAACTCGTTGATTGTTGAGTGTCCATCAACCCTTTAAGAGTTGTCTTTTCTCCTCATTTGAATGAGTGTTAGCTTGCACATCTAGAACAGAATTTGAGGATGGTGGAGGAGGATCTTTAACCACATTTTCCTTCTTCCTTTTGTGAGGACAATCAAGCTTTATATGCCCTAACTCACCACAAAGAAAGCACATTCCTTCCTCTTTGTACTTTTGTATCTCAGAGGGTGAGAGATACTTGTGCTTCTTCTTGTTACCCTCAGGCTTTGAATATTGGTCATGGGTAAATGTAGGTCTTCTTTGATTAGTCCAGTCTCTTGGTTGAACATAGAGTTGCTCTTGTTTAGCTCTATAAGAACTCATCTCCAACTTTCGAGATGTACGAGGTGTATGCAATCTTTCAACTATGATGGCAGAATCCATCATGCAAGATAAGGTTTCATGTGGATACACCTTCATGGTTCTGTGTAAATGAGGGAGTAGGTTAGCTTCAAACTTCCTTTTCTTCTCTTCGTCGTTCATCTCCATGAAAGAAGTAACCTTGAGAAGAGTAGACCAAAACTTGTCCACATAACTAATGACCTTTTCATGCTCTTTCTGGCCTAGCCAGTCCCACTCCTTCTTGACATCATTCTCAAAATCAGGAGGCAAGAACTGAGCATAAAACTTCTTCTTGAAATTCTCCCAAGTCGTAGGTTTCCTTCCCTTCAAAATGAGAGTCAACTACCAATTGCTAGCGGTGTCTTTCAAGTGCATGCCTACATGCCTTAGCTTGGACTTTTATGAGAAATTACCATTAAAAAAAGCAACTTCAAATTACCTGACAAAGGCTAACGCCTTAGCGGGATCTCTCTTACCAGAGTAAGAGTCAAACTTTATATCCTTATCCCCAGACTTGAAAGTCTTAGTCTTCTTAAGCTTGCTCCTCTTATGGTCCCTCTTTGTCCGTTTGTGTATTGCATAAGACTTAGAACCAAGAGAGTAGAAACTAGAAGATGAGGAGGAGGAGGAGGAACTTGAGTAATCATGAGAGTAGCTGGTTGCTGAGGGAGATGACTCCCTCCTTATCCGCCTCACTCGAGGTGAGGTCTTTTTACTCTTCTTGACCTAAGAATCCTTCTTCCTTGTAGGAAGCTTCTCAGCAATTGGATGCTTTGCATCTTCACTATCAATTGGTGCAATGGTGTTTCCTCCAATATCACCATCTTTTGGAGGATTCGGTCCTTCATAAGTAGCTTTTTCCCTTGCCCTTAAGTTGTCAATCAGTTGAATACTTCGGGAATCTCCAACAAGCTATGATACTCTGTCAATTGAGTATGTAATTGCTCACTTGTAAGTGCTTCATCAGTTGCCATCTTTACCTTCTTCTTGCAAGGATCACCTTTACTTTGAGAAAAGCAAAGAGATCTACTTTGATACCACTGTTATAAAATTTGAGTTACACGCTCGACTTTCTTATATAATTAAAATATATATGGCGAATATTATGTTGGCACTGAGGGAGAATAGATGAGAGAAAAGAAAGATGTAGAGAGAGAGGTAGAGAAATTGGCAACACACTAGGGAATGGAAGATGGGCCAGTCCCCCCCCTTGTGGAGTTATATTATTGACAAGGAGCAAGCTCCTCCATTACACATAAGCCAGTTCTTACTTGTAGATCTTGGAAATAAGATCACGGTTCCTTGCACGGTATACAACCGGCTTACACTTGCACAACTTGGAAGTTGGCACATTTTGATCCTTCTTGAGTCTCCTTCTCTCCTACACAATATGTGTAGGGCTCTCCTCTTGGTGCTTAATTTCAGCAGAGCTTGTGTAGCACTTGCACCTTCTCTTCTCCTCTTGGAACTTGATTTCAGCAGAGCTTCCATAGCACTTGCACCTTCTCTTCTCCTCTTGGAACTTGATTTCAGTAGGGATTTTGCAGCACTTGCACCTTCTCTTCTCCTACTTGATTTCAGCAGGGCTTCCGCAGCACTTGATTTCAGCAAGGCTTCCGCAGCACTTGCACCTTCTCTTCTCCTCTTGGATACATGCAAAGTGATGCTTCCTTCACCACTCTCTTACACCCAAAGAAAGCCTTCTCTTTTATAGGGTTTCAATAGCTTCTCTTCTTAGAGAGAGAGTTGAGTTGTTCTTCATGCAATATGTGGTTGTTCCACTCTGTAGTACTAATTTCGAGATATCTATTTGTGCATTGTTTGGATGAAAAAACATCCAACACGAAAGTTGTAGATCTCATTGTTTCCGATAACCCTTGTGGCCCGTTTTTAGAGATCATTTTTCTATTGCGAGATATTTTTTAAAATGAATTTTTCAAAAAAACAGCTTTTTAAATTGTACTCTTAACTTGTGGTCCATGCAACCACTTTGAGGGAGAGTTTATTAGATTGCCTTGGGCCTCAACCTTAAGATTGAATTCCATACAAAATCTTGTGTCATTTTGGACCTTAGAAAGAGAAAATCACTTCTCTCCTCACTTCCAGAGGATCACGTTCTCTCGTATTTCTTAGTGAGAGAATTCCCTCTCTTGTCTTTCTTAATGAAAGAAAAGACCTTAAACCTTGACTTGTAGGGGAGAGGATGACCCCAAATGAATGCAATGCTCATTACACACAAGTAAAACATTCCCAGACATCCCTGGATGCACACATAAATACATAACACAATGCTAATGCACTTCCTCTTCTTAGAACTCAATCTATCTTCCTTTATGTGTAACTCCTTGGTTCTTATGTACACTCTTACACTTGGCAGACACTTCTTTCCCCCTTCATAACTTGTACTACCTGTACCAAATATCGCGGTCACAGTGCTTTGATCACCCCATTAAGTGATACACTAGGAATACTAGTCTCTAAATGGTCTCATGGCCATGCTAGATCATCATCAACACTTAAAGAAAAGTGAGTCATTAATTTATTGACATGAATTTATTAAATAGAGAATCTGTAATAAGCAATCAATTTAGTGACAATACCTCATCGAGTGGAAGGAGTATCCTAAAAAGGATGCTACTTGGATTAATGAGGAAGCTCTATGTAAACAATATCTCTAGTTTCTCCCAAGAGATGAGGACAGTGTAGCTCCCGATCACCACGAGGAATGTGCAGTGTGAGGGTGGAGGTCACAACACATAGGAGACCTCCCCCTCTCATTGTGCAGCTCTCGATGGGGGTGGGGGAGAACTGCATAATGTGAGGGCAGGGGGTCGCAAGATTGAGAGGGTCCCCCTCGCATTGTGCAGGTCCCAATTGGGGGGGATGACACAACGCAAGGGGACGGGTTGAGATTTTTCCACACCACTCCTCATGTTGTGCAGGACCTAGGCCAACACAATGTGAGGAAAGGATACTCTTTCAACTCATTATGGCCATATCACATTGTGTGGGCTTTGCAAGGGGAGAGACTCACCATTGTAGATGAGTGCAGAGAGCTATGGATATTTGAGAGGCTTATAGCATACAAAGTGAAAAATCAATCAACTATCAAATTTTGTGCTATCTATGACACTTACATGTGCTGAGGTTACTCCATGCCACATCATCAAGAACGTACATCCACACATGTGAGAATTAAAGATGCATGCCATGTGTCCAGCAACATGGTCTCTTTTTCAAAGTGAGGTGCCATGTGTCCACCATTGAGGCTCCTTGCACATGCCACAATGAATGCGCACGCAGTTACCACGTGTGCAATACCAGAGGCTATAAAGAGTCGATCCATGAGCAAAATTTCCCCCTATTTTTGTGCTCACTTACTCTCTCTCTATCGCTCTACTCTCTCTCTCTCTCTTGCCCTCCCCCTCAACTCATGTTGCTTGATCGAAGGTATGTTCTCACTTTCTGTCCTAAGGTGGGGCACTCGTTGCACTCTCTTTTGGACTTCTATTGTTTTGGTATAGTACCTTGCACCCCCCCTCCCCTGAATGTTAGAACTGCACAATACGAAGAGGGGGGTTTCAAAATCTCGAGGGCCCTCTCCTCATATTGTGTGGTTGCCCTCCCAAAACAATCACTAAGGACAAGCACAATATGCAAGGGGAGGGTCTTGATATTTTGAACCCCCCCTCGCATTATACCATTTTTTCCCATTCTTGCCCCAAACCACCAAGGACCCGCACAATGTGGGGGAGAGGGGGCTTGAGATTTTGAAAACACCCCTTTGTGTTGTGCTGCTCCCCCCCCCCCCCCCCCCCTCCCCACACCACCAAAAGGACATGCACAATGCGAGAGGGGGGGGACTTGAGATTTTGAACCCCATCCCCCTCGCATTGTGCAGGTCCACCTCGCCCCAAACTGCTAAGGATCCCCACAATGCAGAGGGGAGGGCCTCAAGATTTTGAAACCCTCCCCTGCATTGTTCAAGCCCCCCTTTCTTGATTGGTGTTTCTCATATAGTTGTGTTTATAGATATGGATGCTACAAAAGTGCAACATATGGAGGGGACTCTTGAGCCTGTGAGGAGTGAAGCCAATCCTAACACTTCGGCATAAGAGCCTACTAGTATTGAAGGCACTCCTAGTGCTCTAGCATAAGAGCCTAGGAGGAGTGGATGCAATCTTGAGGAGATGCTTGTAAATTTCCTTGGTCAAGTGGGACAAGAGCATCTACTGCCATAAGTATCCCAGGTGCTTTCTATCACTACCTTTGCAGTGGAGGAATGGATCAAGGCCTCATGAGACTACCTCGAGGAACATGAGGCCACTTTTTTGGAGCGGCAAACATCTACTGGTGGAGAGATTCCTATCGAGGGAATGCAACATATTTATATGAATGATTGCTTTGTTGATACGCCCCAAAGAAAAAATTTCTATAGGGTAGTGCTAAGGGTTCCCGAGGGCGTGAAGAAGGTAAGTCTACAATGCCATGCACACAATCAGGTCTCGTCAAGTACTTTGACAGGTTTGTATACTTTCTACATGTGTTGGTAGGGGATGTATGGAAAGAGCCTATCCAAGTCCTAGAAAATACACAACAGCCCTCTGAAGTGGAGAAAGAGGAAACAAATGAGGAAGAAGTTCCAAAGGCTACAAATCCACCTCTTGGTGCATCTCGTAGACAAAATGGAGATTGTTGGACTTGTCCATACGCAATGGATGTTCTTCTTCGAGCACTTCATAAAAACCCTGAAAGGCTTTGTGTGACAACGAGCTCGGCTAGAAGGTAGCATGGTTGAAGGTTGGTTGGTGTTTGAGGCGTTAGTGTATATTTCGCAGTGGCTACCAATGGTGGATTTAGACAAGAGTATGCTATGGTCATTGAAGGATAATGATGGACTTTGACCAGAGATGTGGTGGTTGGAAATGGGGTAGAAAAAGGATGGATGCTACAATGGAGGAGAAAGTGAACCTTTTTTGTATGTTGTACAATTCCTTCATGGAGACGTGGCTTGTTAGGTACGAGCAAGCTAGGAAAGATCAGGAATGAGTGCGATCTAAATTTTGATGTAGTATGCGCCATCGACCAATTCGATATCCTAAGGGCATGGAGGAGATGCTGCGGTTTATGTCAATGCGATGGTTTCATGGAGCTTTGATCTCATAGCCTCTCATGAAGGAGTGGAGGTTTCAATTGAGGAGTGGGAATTCTCAAGGGAATGTAGTCCAAATGTGACCACATGTTTTATAAGCTGTCATATCTAGATTTTATACATGTCAACTAATTAACCATTTCAATGTACAATAAAAAATATACAGTGTGTTGTGGTCACGCAGATGACATTTCTGCGTGGAGCGTATCAACAAAATACACTCCACAATGGTTTGTGGTATCATGGCAAAGTTCGAGCAAGAGAGCTAATGGCGAGCCATGGATCCAAACACCGTTATAGATGAGATGGAGTATTTTGGGAACTTGCAAAGTATTATCACGGTGGATTACTATAGCTTCTCCATGATCCTATTCGATGTGCAGTGGGTCAAAGTGGTACTGGAAGGAGCCGGGGCAATTGTTCGATGAGGTTCATTTGGATTTCTTGAAATAGATTTTGAAAAAAGTTGAACATATTTACGCGACACGTTTGTATTGTGGGCCCATTGTAAACTGGTGCACGAATGTTGAGATGACAAGCTCAACACATGTGGACATTGATGATGGACCGCCTGGTTAGATGGGTCCACACGTCTACACTTAGCACATCGGTGGTCATTATGACTCTCACATGGCCACTGACTCACTACTTATTATATTCAGGTTGTTACACCTATTTACAGCTGGTATAGTTATAGCGCCAGTCGACTAGTGTAGTCGGTTATGCATTGTTTGACTTAGTAGGCCACTTTCCTTTTATTTTGTATCTTATCTATACTTTGTGTACATTGTGAAGTGTGTGGAAGAAGAAGAAAAAATCAGCAAGAAAACGTTTTGGCCTCCATCTCTCTTCTTGTCTCTTGAGTGAGCTTCTCCTTGTGCATTCTGTGTGTGTTCGGCGCAGCATCTTGAGCAATCCCCTCCACCACGCGATTCTTGACATGGTATCAGAGCCGCACCACTGAGAGAGGCTGATTTCGAAGGTTGAAGCAAGGGGAAGAAGCAAGGTTCGAGCAAGCAAGCCACGGGTAAGAAGCTCTCCCATCCTTCCACTCTTTCTCTTGAATAGTGCCTGTGGAGGCACCGGAAGCAGGGCAGAGCAAAAATCTCAGATTGCAGTGAGATTTGGTGTGCGCGAAGAGCACTGTATGTTTTGCGAATTAGGCCTTTAGGGCTTTCCCGCAATTATTTTGGGCATTTGAGGCCGTTTCAGGGCCCGTTTTAGAGCCGCAAGTTGTGGACAGCAGTTTCAGGGTACGCTGTGACTTCAACTGTATCGACCGACAGTGGGTGCGCAGGTTACAGATTTTGGATCTGTAAGATTAAAGGTGTTTACCAATGAGTAAACACGAGGTTTATCTGCAAACAGGTTGCAGATTGCATGTATTGTTGAGCAGACAGTGAAAAAGCCTGTCTAGTGTATTGCTGTGCACTATAGGTCGAGGATTGCAGAAGATTTGCTTGCTGTTTGGTATTATTCTTGTGATAATGGCAGAGAACAGTGGAAGCCCCATCATTGAGAAGCTTGACAAGAACAACTACCCTTCATGGAAGTTCCGTGTCACGAACTTTCTTATTGGAAAAGGCCTCTACGAGTTCGTTTCAGGTGAAGAAAAGGAGCCGGAGGTGAGTGATCCTCCAACTGCAGAAGAGATAAAGGCACGAAAGGAATGGAATGCAAAAGACAAGAAGGTCATGTATTGGTTGTCTGCAGTAATTGACAATAATATGTTGGGACACATTAGAAATGCAGAGAATGCATATGCAGCTTGGACCATACTTGAAAGTATGTTTTCTGTAAATACAAAGGCACGAAAGATTCAACTCAAGCAAGAGTTGAATACATTGAAGAAAGGGAAGATGTCTATCAATGAGTATGCATTGAAGGTAAGGAGCATTGCAGATGCATTGGCAGCGATTGATGCAATGCCCGATGATGATGATTTGGTGTCGTCTACCTTGGGTGGACTTAACAATGAAAAGGCTTGGAAGTCTTTTGTAACTTCCGTATATGTCAGAAAGCCATTTCCAGATTTTGATGAGTTGGTCTCTCTAATGATCACTGAAGAAATCAACATGCAGAGTGAGACATCTGAAAAAAGTGGTGAACAGGTCCAGGCTTTCTACTCCAATTCAGGAAGGGGACGTGGTAGGTTCTCTTCAAGAGGCCGTGGTACAGGACGTGGTAGTGATAACCAGCAAAATAGATTGAATCAGCAATTTGGCGATATGCAGGTTTCAGGAGGTCGTGGTAACTTTAGAGGCAGGGGGAGCTTTAGAGGAAGAGGTGGATGGCAGAACAGAGGTTCTAACAACTCTGGTATTGTGTGCAACTACTGTGGCAAAACATGCCATATTGCAGCCCAATGTTATGCCAAGAAAGATGATATTCGGAGTGGTAAGTTGCAGCAAGGAAACTATGCATCGTCTTCACGACAGAATGAAGACAAAAATGAACGTTTGTTTGTTATGCAGCATATGCTGAATGCTGTTACAGGAAAGGGAACACATGAAGATGTTTGGTATGTCGATTCAGGTGCATCCAATCATATGACCAGCCATGCAGAATGGTTTGGAGAGATGCAGGATTTGCAGAATGCAGGTTATGTGCAGACGGGTGATGACTCATGCCACCCAATTTCACACATTGGAAAAGTTCCCTTGTCCTTGCATGATGGTAAGACAAAGAGTCTTTCAGATGTATTACATGTGCCATCTATTACAAAGAATTTGGTGTCAGTCGGTCAAATGGTAGAGCAAGGGCTGCAAGTCAGATTTAATGCAAAGGGCTGCTTTGTAGAAGACTTCAATGACAAGTGCAGGTTGGTAGCAAAGGGAAGTAGAGTTGGACGTATGTTCACTCTAGATGCCGGAATTCCTACTATGAATGCTGCTATGTATGCCAAAGGAAAAGGTGTTGTTGCAGACATTGAAATTTGGCACAAACGCATTGGACATGCAAATGTACAAAGGCTGAAACTAATGCAGTCCAAAGGGTTGGTTACAGGTTTGCCTACATTTAGAGTTGCAGAATTTCAGAAGATATGTGAAGCATGTCAGTTTGGTAAGCAGGCAAGGCAACCTTTTTCACATGATAGAGATGTAAGCAGAAATATTCTTGATGTTGTACATACAGACATTTGGGGGCCTACACAAAATGTATCTCTTGGAGGCAGTTCATACTTTGTCACATTCATTGATGATTGATCTAGAAAGCTGTGGGTATATTTTATGAAGGAAAAGAGTGAAGAGTTTGAGCACTTTAGAACTTTCAAGGCTGCAGTTGAAAGAGAAACAGGCTTGAAAGTAAAGTGCCTGAGGTCAGATGGAGGGGGAGAGTACCTCTCAAATGAGTTCAGTGATTTTCTGAAGTCTCATGGGATAAAGAGACAGTTCACATGCAGGTATACCCCACAGCAAAATGGGGTTGCAGAAAGGAAAAACAGGCATATTGCAGAAGTTGCACGCGCCTTGATGGCTGAAAAGAATATGCCTAAGCATTTTTGGTCTGAGGCTGTTCATACTACTGTTTATATTATGAACAGAACTCCCACAGCTAGAGTTCATGGTATGACCCCCGAAGAATGTTTTACAGGTAACAAGCCTGATGTTTCACACTTGAAAGTATTTGGTTGCATTGCGTATGTTCATGTGCCAGATGAGTTGCGGAAGAAACTGGATCCAAAGGCTGAAAAGTGTGTCTTTATTGGATACTCTTTAGAGCAGAAAGGGTATCGCTATTACAACCCTGTCACATGTAAGTTCAGAGTGAGCAGGGATGTCATCTTTGATGAAATGAGCAGCTGGTATGCATCTAGTGGTGATGCATTGGATGTTGATGATGATCATGACACTCATGTGCAGGCTGAAAAGCAAGAATCACGGACTCTTAGTGGACCAGAGACATCATCTAGTAGTCCTTGGTCTGGGAGGCTAAGGAGTACCTCTACATCTTCAGGTGCATCTAGTAGCACTACAGGCAAAGACAGGAAAGAATAAAGTGTCAGAAGGCATTGATGCAGTTCTTGATGGAGACTCCAGTGGCTCAGAGAGCTTAGATGATGAGCTTGGCATTCCTTCAGTGAGAACTCCAGGTGTGCAGAGAGCACGGGCTGATGCAAAGACTCCATTGAGTGATCCAGTGGTACGCAGGTCTAGCAGGGTGAGATACCCTGTTAAAAGATTTGATTTTGAAGGTTATGCAGCTCACCATTATACTTATATGGTGAAACTAGTTGAGGATGTTGAGCCTACATGTTTTGAGGAGGCTGTTGGTCATGCTCATTGGGATGCAGCAATGGATGAGGAGATGGCTGCATTAGAGGCTAATAAGACTTGGGATCTAGTATCATTGCCGAAGGGAAAGAAAGCTATTGGATGTAAGTGGGTTTATAAGATTAAGCACAATGCAGATGGTTCTATTAGTAGGTACAAAGCTAGGCTGGTTGCAAAAGGCTATGCCCAGACATATGGCATAGATTATGATGAAACCTTCAGTCCAGTTGCTAGGATGGCAACTGTCAGATGTGTGATTGCTTTGGCAGCAGCCAAAGGTTGGAGGTTGCAGCAAATGGATGTAAAGAATGCCTTCTTGCATGGTGATTTGCAGGAAGAAGTGTATATGGATCAGCCAGTAGGTTATGAAGATTTAGAGCATTCCACGTATGTGTGCAGATTGAAGAAGGCACTCTATGGGCTCAAGCAAGCACCTAGAGCATGGTCTGACAAGATGAGAGAGTATCTTGTCAATATTGGTTTTTATGTTTCTGATGCTGATCACTCACTTTATGTGAGAAAAGGAGATGCAGGTTTGGTCATCATAGTCATCTATGTGGATGACTTGATTATTACAGGTGATAGTGATAGTGGGATTGCTGAAGTCAAGGGTTGTTTGAAGATGAAGTTTGAGATCAAGGATCTAGGTGAGCTAAGGTACTTCCTTGGCATTGAGGTGGTCAGATGTGATGATGGTATATGGCTGTCCCAAAGACAGTATGGCTTGGATATGTTGTCCAAGTATGGTATGATAGCATGCAAACCACTTTCAGTCCCGTTGGAGCAGAATGTAAAGCTGAGTGTTGATGTTGGGGATGAGATAGAAGACCCTACTATGTTCAGGAGGATAGTGGGGAGTTTGATTTATATGACTATTACAAGGCCAAACTTGAGCTACGCTGTTGGTCTTGTGAGTCAATTTATGCAAGTACCTAGAAAACCACACTTGGATGCAGTGAGACGCATATTGGGATATGTCAAGTCCACATTACATTATGGACTTTTCTATGAGGCAGATACAGACGTACATGTATTTGGATACACAGATGCAGATTGGGCTGGTAGTATGTCGGATAGAAGATCTACCAGCGGATACATGTTCTCTCTTGGTAGTGCAGCAGTTGCTTGGAGTAGCAAAAAGTAATCTACAGTTGCTTTGTCGAGTACAGAGGCTGAGTATAGAGGTGCTGCTGTTGCAGCATGTGAGGTAGTATGGCTGCAAAAGTTATTGGCTGATTTGGATGTGCAGGTGGAAGGTCCAGTTGTCATTTATTGTGACAACATGAGCAGTATACAGTTGGCTAGGAACCGTGTGTTCCATGCTAGGACAAAACATATTGAGGTACACTACCACTTTGTGAGAGAGAAGGTACTAGCAAGTGAGATGGACTTGGTGTATGTCAGCACACAGGATCAGATAGCTGACATCTTCACGAAGGCATTGGGTACAGAGAAGCTTCAAAAGTTTCGAAGCTTACTTGGAGTTGCAGAGATGCAGTTGAGCTTGAGGGGGAGTGTTGAGATGACAAGCTCAACACATGTGGACATTGATGATGGACCGCCTGGTTAGATGGGTCCACACGTCTACACTTAGCACATCGGTGGTCATTATGACTCTCACATGGCCACTGACTCACTACTTATTATATTCAGGTTGTTACACCTATTTACAGCTGGCATAGTTATAGCGCCAGTCGACTAGTGTAGTCGGTTATGCATTGTTTGACTTAGTAGGCCACTTTCCTTTTATCTTGTATCTTATCTATACTTTGTGTATATTGTGAAGTGTGTGGAAGAAGAAGAAAAAATCAGCAAGAAAATGTTTTGGCCTCCATCTCTCTTCTTGTCTCTTGAGTGAGCTTCTCCTTGTGCATTCTGTGTGTGTTCGGCGCAGCATCTTGAGCAATCCCCTCCACCACACGATTCTTAACAATGAACTCATATTTTTTAAAATTTTATTACGAAATGGTATATGCCACAAATGTTAAATCTCTCTTGTATGTGATTTTGAACATGTAATTTTTTATCCAAACTCTCGATAACCTCAATGGTGGTATGTTGTACCTTCAGCTCCCCAAAGTGCAAGAGTATATGATGAATGCAATGTTCCCAATGTAGATGAGGACAATATATGGATAGAGGGGTCGATATTGCAAGGGGTGGAGGCCGTGAAAGCTTGGAGCATGTAGAGGAGTTAGAATCGGGTAACAATGATGGAAAGACAGAAGACCAAGAATTCTTTGAGAACGAGGTGGACTCATTCTTTTGTGGTGACCTTTCTATCGACCTTCGAGTGTATGTAGAGTTATGCCAGGAGATTGACATGGGACCATAGACTATGCCATACTTGGAGCATCCACCTACTCAATTCTTTGGTACTCTAGAATATGTATTTTAAGTAAGATCATTTTTTAAAGAGTTATATTACTGTGCTTTGCTTGAATCTTTATATTGATTATGCTGATATCAATTGTTATATGTGCAGGTGACCTTTGTGGATATTTGGACAACATGATGAGTTAAGGGATGAGCGATGAGGAGCTATAAGAGATCTTCACATGTATGTCTCCAGATCAGATGGCTCGATTCAGAGATATGGCAATTGTCTCAGACATCACCAGACCGTTTTGTTAGATCTACTTTGGCACGCTATGATGTTTCGGTTTCCAGTAGATGAGGTAAATGCTCTTAACTTGATGGAGGGAGTGGTTCTCGGGGATATTGCAGAGACATGGATGCGGTGAAGTTGGCTTGAGATATAGTGCTACTCCTCTCTCTCGTGTAGGTTCGAGAGAGGGTGGCTCAGGTAATTGTTGTGGAGGTACCAATGTCGTATCTCCGTCTTGTTGTTCTGCTAGAGTTGCACCACTTGTGGGATTTGTCACACCTTCGGGGATGTCTACTCCAGTCACTCCAACTTTTGCTCAGTCGTTCACAGGTGGCACCTCTATGGGTGCTACTCTGAGAGATACCACCCCCATGGGTACACCAAATGTACAGTGGTCTCTTGGATATGCCCAGGAGCACTATCGCAGGTGGGAGAGGACACATCTTAGACATATCCCAAAGGGGTATGGATACCTTGTAGATAATAGGACAAGATCCATCATCATGAATGATGAGAGGAGGAGGGTGATGGCTCGTATGAGAGAGTTGTGTCAACAAGTTTTTCAGCACAACGTCTTGGATCATTGGAAGAACATACCAGAGGGGATCAAGGACTACATAGTAGCATCCTTGCATGAGGAGTTTTCGGTACCTACCGTAGCAAATAGGTTTTCTACAAGCTAGATAATGGAGTGCATGTGTGCATACATGTCACATAGATGATCGGATGCACAACGCAAGGCACTTAAGAGTGGGGTCTCAAAGCTCGAGTGGCTAGATGCACATGATTGGTGCCGACTCAGGGAGGAGGCTACGGATTCTCCAAGATATTGGAGACAACAGCACGAGGCAGTGAGGGCATGACTGGAGGTAGGAGTGGTCCATCATCTTGGGAGTGGCATGTACATGACTTATCTGGAGGACTTTGTAAGTTTTTCTTTTGTTCTTCTTGCTTATTTTTTTGCAATATTACTAGTACTGACAATCGTGTTTCTAATAGTTGTATTTTGTTTTCTTTGCAGTACTCCATTACAAGCCGCAATCCCACTGGCCTAGAGACTCGATATCCAGATAGAAACGGTCTCACTTTATTGATTGATAGATTGTATCCACACGGTGGCCCAGTAAGTCACTTATCATTCTTGTCTGTAGTTATTAATTTTAATTAAAATGCATTATTATATGGTGGATTCATGTGTAGTTGTTTCTTTTTTTGCAAAGTCTGTTCAATGCTCCTTTGCGGGGCAGGACAAGATTTTGGATGCCAAGGATCTATAGCTCGCATTTGGATCCGTGGAGTGCGCATCCTCTTCTTTTTTGGTCCTGTGATTTATGCAAGCATTTTCTATACACTATATTATTATCATCCTTTGTATCTTACCATGATTCCATGAGCGCTTTCATTGAGTGATATTATACTTATTTTATGTATCAGTCTTGTGGATTCAAGTACACTTTGCCTTTATTTTGATGATCATTGTACACTTTACTGTAACCCTTTTATATGGCCCAAATATAGCACATAAGCTATCCTACCACAATTTTTTTCTCTGTAACCGTCGCTATTAGCATCGCAAATTTACTTGCACGTGTCGCTATTATCGTTGCAGTTTGTGTCATAAATCATTGCTATTGGCGTCACTATTTGCATCGTTATTTGCGACACAAATAGTGATGCAAATAGTGACACCGATAATGACAGTTCTATGGTGTCACTAATACCGACCTATTTAGCAATGAAGGGGTCAAATTTTTTGGTGAACTTTTTTGGAGGTACTCTCCCCCTCCATATGACCTTAGGCATTTTATTTGCAGGCCTGTTTCTTTTTCAACCATAGCTTTAAGAGTTTTGAAATGCCCAAAAACTTCACTTTTCTTTTTCATAAAATACACCCAAACTTTTTTGCTATAGTCATCAATAAAGTGACAAAATAATGACAGCCTTCAAGAGATGCAGCTTTAGTAGTCCACACATCAGAGTGGATTAATTCCAATGGCTTCTCACTCTCTTGAACATGTCTAGGAAATGGTTTCCTTGCCTGTTTTCCAAATTGGCAAGCTTCACATACCTTATGCATTTCTGCAACCTTGAATTTAGGCAATCCTGCAATAATATTTTGGGCCTGCATTGATTTAAGTCGATGTACATTAACATGACTAATGCGTTTATGCCAAATATCAATATCTGCAACAACTACACCGGTCCCATGTGCAAACATTGCTGCACTCAATTCAGACATGTCTGCATCCAACGTAAACATTCTGCCCTTATTCTTTCCTTTTGCTATCAAGCGACCTTTATTTTTCATATCCTCAACAAAGTATCCATGAGGATTAAATCTGACCTGCAAGCCTTGCTCAACCATTTGACCAACAGAAACCAAATTCTTGGTGATATTCGGGACATGAAATACATCGGATAGATATTTCTTTTTCCCATCCTGCATAGACAAGGGGATTTTTCCAATCTGCACAATAGGATGTGCAGTATCATCACCAGTCTCCACAAATCCTGGTTTTTCCATTTTCCTTGCATCCTCCATCCATTCTGCATGACCTGTCATGTGGTTTGATGCACCTGAGTCAAGATACCATACATCGTTGCTTTCTTCTGCACTTGTCACAGAATTGTTCATGTGCTGCACCATAAACAAATGCTCATTTCTGTCATCACCCTGTCTACTAGAAGATGCATAATTTCCTTGTTGCAGTTTTCCATTCATGATGTCATTCTGCTTTTTATTGCAGTCTTTAGCCATATGACCCATTTTACCACAGTCGTAGCATTCAACATTGTTGTTTGCATTTTGCCCTCTTTGCCATCCACCACGACCTCTTTGGCTCCCCCTGCCTCTAGAGTTACCACGTCCTCCTCCATAGGACTGGTTTTCTTGAGTTTGTTGCATATTCTGATTTCTACCACGGCCTCCAGATCGGCCTCCTCTACCTCTGCCTCTACATCTTCTAGCATTTGGGTAGAAGACAGCTTCTTTTGAAGTTCCTCTTGAAGAAGATGCACCACCATTTCTCTGCTCCTCAGAAATTAGAAGAGCAATCAACTCCTCAAAATCAGGAAATCTTTCACGGACGGAAATGGATGTTCGAAACTGTGCATAATCCTTTCCTAGACCATTCAAGGTCACAGAAACTAAATCATCATCTTCCACTAGCGACCCAATGGAAGCAAGTGCATCTGCAATCTTCTTCACCTTCATGTGGTAGTCATTGATGCTCATATTTTCTCTTTGCACATTATGCAACTCTTGCTTGAGCTGCATTTTCCTGGCTTGAGTATTTGTGCTATACATTTTTGACAAAGTATCCCATGCCTCCTTTGGCGTACTTGCATCCTGAATGTGCATAATCATAGAGTCTGAAATACTGATAGACAGCCAGTATATAACTTTCCTGGCTCTCTCATGCCATGCTTTAAATGCCTGCATTTGCTGTTGATTGGGAACATCAGGAAGAACTGGTTCTTCTTCATTTCCTGCAATAAATTCCCAATATCCTTTTCCCATAAGGAAATTCGTCATTCTAAACTTCCATGCTTGGAAGTTGTTCTTGTCAAGCTTTTCAGTGACAATCTGTGAGAGAGAATCAGACGCCATTACAGAACACTGCAAAAAGTTCTGTCACTGCAAAGAACACACTTCAGCCTCACAAGGGCTAATTTGCAAAACTGACGAAAGTGATATTTTACCACACAATCCCTTCCTAGTGACAATTTTGTATCAATAGGCAACAAGGATGATTCTGTAACTCCCAATGTCTCTGCACACAAGCATACGATACAATTTCTACAGTAACTTTTCACCGACCTATAGAACAGTGGTTGCATAGCATAAAACTAGGCCTTTTCCTGAGTGCGTGCAGAAAACTTCCGCCTCCAAAACAAGCCCCGAAATGGCCTCAAATAAAAAAAACAGGGTCGCCAAGGGATAAACCCCTCTCCTGCAGCATATACTGCTCTCTTGCTTCACCGCGAAGGCCATCTCAACCTGAGACAATGCACTCCTGCACTTTTCGGCTGTGCTGCCTGCAGAGACTTGCTCCCAAAACAGAAAATGAAAGCAACACTGCTCCTCTTACCAGAACACCGCGAGCTTGGCTTGCTTTCTTGAGCTCCTTACCACGAACAAGGCTTTGATACCATGTCAAGATTGTGGGAGAGAAGGAAGGAGTCTCACTTGTAGCTTTCTTGCTTGCACAATGGGGGAATACACACAAGGGTGGAGGCTGAAAACAGTTTTCCTCTTCTTAGTTGTGTAAGCCAAAAAGAACTCTAATACAAGGAAATAGAAGAACCCTATATATGGGTCTTAAACCAAACTCAACTAACTAAGGTGGCATACTAACTGAGCCACGAACTAGAGTAGATAAGGATAGCTATCATGTAGCTATTATTCATGGGCGGTGTACCAACCGCATCAACTGACAAGTCGGTGACATAAATGCACAACGGTCACCCTGGCATATCACGAGTGGAGCTCGATATCTCAACAAGTTGATGCATGCTGCAGATTATCAGCTAGACAACAGCCCGAATTTTGCGCCGAAATTTGCGCTGATTTTCCTACTCCTTCTTCCTGCTCAGTCTGCTCGAAACCTTCAGCTCAGTGGTCAAAGACTTTAAAGGCTTCATCAAACACTTGTTTACAATCATCTTCATCGACAAGAGGAACTCTGATCAGTCATTTCTTGCTCAAAACCCTAATACACAACAGGGCAGCCATAGCCACAGACCTAGAAGCTCAAATTTCTCTAAATTTTGGACTTTCCCGACCTTCAAGGCTTCTCTAATGCTAAGTACAAGCCGAATAGACTTCAAGATTGAAGACATTGAAGAGATTTCAGCCCGTGCATGACATTGGAGCTCAAATGGAAGGATTATTTTGGGGCTTTTCATCAAGGGGCTTGAATCTTTGATATTCAAGTGTTCAAGCAAGGCTGGAGTATTGATTCTTCAAGGATTTTATCATATTGGAGCTTGTATGGGTTGATTCTATGGAGATTTCAAGCTTTATTACGGATTTATGATGGATTATGAAGAACTTTTGCATCAATTGGATTGAAGCTAACATCCATCACATTCTTCAAGCTTAATGGAGGCATTCTCTTTTACTAATCTCTGAAATCTCTCAATAATCCAATTGCTAATGGCTTTTTCACTTGTTAATGGGAGGTTATTGATCAATTAATTCAATGGATTGATCAATAAATCAGAGATTAGTGTTAATTCTCATTGATTCCAGCCTATTCTATTGAATTTCATTTTGATCCAATGATTACTTCATCATAGGTATCATTTGATCAGCTTGATGCATAACCTTGATTTGTTTTTGTTGAATTTCTTTTGCCCAAGCTAAAATATTGTAAAAGGGTAAGTACTAGCAATCAGTGAGTCATTGAATTGCACTGGTAAGACCCTTCTCCTATTCCAAATTTTCAAAATCTCATTCAATTGCATCTCATGAAAGGCTGAATGAATATTTCAGAAATGCATATCATGCTGATTGCTTAGAACACTAGCCTCTGCCATATTGATATTCCCACCGAGGAAAAATGTGGATGACGGGGGAGATAGTGGGACAAAAGAGAGGTGACCCTCCCTCATTATCGAAGATCCCGAAGGGGTGCAACCAACCGACCCGTGGGGAACTTTGCCCACCTCCGGTGATTCGGAGCCTGTGTAGGGAGCTTGTCATGCCGTTTTATCCCTCACGCAGGTACAACGAGTGGAGAATTGAAGACTGAAGACTTCCAAGGGCTCAAGTACCTACAAGATCAAAATAGGATAAAACATGGAATTTACAGGGTACTTACAGGTGGTTACAGGTACACCCTTCATTACTGAAGTACAGGTGCAGGTACTAAAGGGTACCCACAGGTTCTATATACACTTTTGCAGGGTTTGGTAGCCATTTGGGGTTACTATCTTGCACTACAGGGTCAAAACAGGGCACTTACAGGTCTAGACAAGGTGGAGGACTAGACAGTTTAGACTCTGAAATCCAGCTACAAAATTTTATGTCCTAAAGTTGTTATAGCATGCTATAGCTCATCTTGAAGAGGGCATTCTTAGCTTCCATTTGCACTAAAAAGTTCTAAAATCGGAGCTCCCTAGCAAAAGTTATAGCCATTTTTCTGTACTGCAAGACTGCACTAATATGGCAAGCCATAAAGGCAAAAATAAGGTCCAGGAAGATTATGCTCAGCAAATCAGGGATTCCATGATGGATAGTACACTTCAAGAGAGCCCTGAAGAGCTTCAACAACAAGGAGAAGTCAGTATACTCAATAATACTTTGTGTGCCCATGAACAAAGACATAGGGAACGACATGAGGCCATCTTGTCAAGAATGGAGCAGATGGTTTTATCTACTGATCAAACCAAGGCTTCTATTGATAAGTTGGTGGAATCCAATGAACAAATTATGGCACAAATTTCTAAATTCATGCAGTTGCAAATGGCATCAAGAGAAGCTAATGAAAAGGCTTGTTCAAACAGTGGCCCTTCAACCCCACTTCAGCCATCTAACCACAATGGTCATGGAAATGGTATTATTGGGAGAAGAGGCATTCCCAATAGTCAGTATGAAGTAGGAGAGGCTTCACAGAGGCATAATTACTATTTGGGTAGTTTGAATGGGGCCAATATTCAAGCTTTTGGACTGCATACTCAAAATTCCAGGGGTGCTCTACCAACAGGAAGATTACATAGTAATTCTCAGCCACATGTTGGAAGATTTCCGTCTCAATTTGGAGGCTACGTACTTGGTAATCCTGATCAGCCAATTTTGGGACAATAACCCTTTCATGAAAGGGAGTTTAAAGATAAAATTATCTTAACCAAATTTAATGGTTAGTCATCTTCACCATCTGATTTAGAGGAATGGACCTCTAAGATGGAGTCCTACTTTGACATATACCCTAAAACTGATGACATGAAGATTCACTTTGCTTCCTTGCATCTAGAGGGATTTGCCCATACATGGTGGAGGTATATCAAGAAAGAAAATATACTTGTAGAGAATTGGGAAGCTTTTAAGGCACTTATGGCTGAAGTCTTTGTTTCGTCTCTTGAGAAAGAGAAGTTAGTACGGAGATGGTATGGTTTAGAACAAAGGGGCCTAAGTGTAAGAGAATGTACAAACCAATTTCTCAACTTGACCATGTATGTGGAAAGCATCAGTGATTGTGAGGCTAAGCTTCACAAGTTTATGTATGGTTTAGAGCCATCCTTATTAGTTGATGTTATGGCACAAAATCCTACTTCACTTTTTAAGGCTATTGAGCTTGCACAGCGCTATGGAAGGAAGTATAGAAAAGAATCTTCATTTCAGCCTGGTTTTGGATAGCCAAGAACTGTTTTAAAGCAGGGATAAGTTGGTAACACTTATGGCAGTAATCATGTGCCCAATGGGAGCTTACGGGTACCAATTTATCCTCCATTTAATGCTTCTAGGCCTCAAAGTAATTTCAGGACAGCAAACAGTCCAAAAGTTGATTTCAAATACAGGGACAGCAAGCCTAAGTCCATTTCAGCTAATACAAATCCCAAATCTATTCCCGTGGATCTTTATAAAGAAAGGAAGGACAAATGCTTATGTTTCAAGTGCGGGGAAAAGTATACACCTGATCATGCTTCAAAGTGTGTATACAAAAATGCCAAACCTAAGCTTCATAGTATGTTGGTTTTTGAGGATTTTGAAGATGTCATAGATGAAGCTAATGCAGTGGCATTTAATGCTGAAAATGAAGATCTTGAGGAGGAAGTTGGACAGGAGTTTTTTTATGATCTAGCCGACTCTTTTCCTTTTGATCCAGGTGGAAGTGTTCCGTTTGACCCTGGTGGATCTTGTGATGAGTCACTTGCTACCACTAATTGTTCTATCTCTATGGATGCTTAGACGGGATCTAAGAGCCCTAATACACTTCGTATGAAGGGAAGCATTTGTGGAAAGCCAATGTTCATCCTGATAGACAGTGGCAGTACTCATAGTTTTGTGAATAAGTCCATCATAGACAAGCTAAATTGTGTTCCCACAGACTTACAACAGCCCATTAGAGTTCAAGTGGCTAATGGTGAAGAAGAAATCAACACACAGATTTGCCCACAGGTTTCTTTACAGTTGGCTGAAAATTTTGAAGCCAAGGTAAACCTGATCACTCTGGAAATGGGGCCTATAGATATTGTACTCGGTTGTGATTGGTTGATGACATTAGGCAGGATCACTATGGATTTCTCACAGTTATATATGGATTTTATCTCCAATGGACAGCTTATCCATTTACAGGGGATTCCTAGTAGATCAGATTTTCATCTTATCACCATTCAACAACTCAAAAGAGAGTAAAAGAAGCGCTCACAAATATTTGTTTTGCATTTGAATAAAGAAACACAAGATCAGCCCAATAATTCAGCAAACCATCCAGCCTTGATAGCTCTTCTTGAGGAGTACAGAGAATTGTTTGAAGTACCTACTTCATTGCCTCCTAAGAGAGCAGTGGATCACCCCATTGATTTGGACCCCAACTCAAAGACAATCAATAAGCCACCTTACATATTATCAAAGTGTGAATGAGAGGAAATAGCCAAGCAAATCAAAGAACTTCTTGAAATGGGATTCATTGAACCAAGTTCTTCACCTTACGCATCTCTAGTCCTAATAGTCAAAAAGAAAGTTGGATCTTTCAGAATGTGTATTGACTACAGGGATCTTAATAAGATCACAGTGAAGAAGAGCTATCCTATACCCAGGATTGATGATTTGCTTGATGAGCTTAAGGGGGCTCGATTCTTTACGAAGATTGATTTGAGGTCAGGGTATCATTAGATTCGCATGCGAGAGGGTGATGAAGTCAAACTGCTTTCAGGACTGATCGTGGGCTCTATCATTTCTTAGTGATGCCATTTGGGCTTACAAATGCTCCAGCTACTTTTCAAAGCCTGATGAATAAGATCTTACAACCTTTCCTCTTTCAGTTTGCCTTGGTGTTCTTTGATGACATCTTGATCTATAGCAAGACTTTACGGGATCACTTGGCACATATGAGGAGGGTTTTTGATGTATTGAGACATCATAGGATTTTTGTTAATAAGGAGAAGAAGTGATCTTTCATGCAAACTGAAGTGGAATACTTGTGATATATTGTCAGTGAAAAAGGAATACAGGCTGATCCCAAGAAGGTGCAATGCATAAGAGATTGCCCAACGCCTACTACTACTATCTCTCTTAGAGGATTCCTTGGTCTATCTTCATTCTATCACCGATTTATTAAGCATTATGCGGCAATTGCAGCTCCTTTGATTGACAGGTTGAAGAAAGAGGCTTTCTTTTGCGATGCTCTTGCAGATAGCAGCTTCAACCAGTTAAAGGAACTCCTTACCTCTGCTCCTATCTTAGTATGCCTGGATTTATCCAAAGAGTTTACTATACAGTGTGATGCTAGTGGCCGTGGCATTGGGGCTATTTTGCTTTAGGAGCATGGAGTAATTGCATTTGAGAGCCGTAAGCTTACAGATAAGGAAATGGCCATGAATGTTTATGACCAGGAGATGTTGGCTATCTTGCATGCGATCAAGAAGTGGCACCATTACTTATATGGCAGCAGATTCAGAGTACATAGTGATCACAGGATACTCAAATATTTCCTTACTCAGTCAAATCTCACTCCAAAGCAACGTCGTTGGGTAGCTACATTACAAAATTATGATTTTGACATCACTCATACAAGGGGCAAAGATAACATAGTGGCTGATTCTCTTTCTCGTATGTGGGCATGCAAAGTTTCAGCTACGACAGAATTACATAATGACTGGATTGAAGAATTACAGGAGGCCTATCTTTTAGATGAGGAATTTAGCCAAATCTTTCAGAAATTACAGCAAGGTCTTATGGAAGAAAACTCGCATTACCAGCTTAAAAATGGTTTTATTTGGTGGAAAGGCAAGATTGTTATTCCCTCTACTTCTTCTTTTAAGCGGAAAATTATGGAGGAGTTACATTCTTCGCCTCTAGCTGGACAATAAGGAGTTTTCAAAACCTATGACAGGATCAGTAAAAGCTTTTATTGGAAAGGACTGCTGAAAGATGTCAAGGACTTTGTTATGAAGTGTATGTCTTGTCAACAAAACAAGGATAGCACCCATAAGCCGGAGGCTTGTTACAGCCATTGCCTATTCCTACGGGTAAATGGACTCATATTACTATGGATTTCATTACTGGCTTACCTACTACCAAGAAGGAATGGAATAGTATTTATGTGGTGGTAGACAGACTCATCAAGGCAGCTGATTTTATCCCAACCAAGATTCAATTTACTGCTTCTCAAGTGGCCAACCAGTTTATGGAGCATATTTTTAGACTACATGGATTACCGTAGGTGATTGTCCATGATAGAGACTCAAAGTTTATGAGTAACTTTTGGCAAGCGGTATTTACATCTATGGGCACTAAATTGGCTCCATCTACGGCTTATCATCCTCAAACTGATGGACAAATAGAGAGAGTTAATAAATGGTTGGAGACTTATCTTCGCCATTTTTGCTATGATGTCCAAACCTCATGGGATTCTTGGTTACACTTGGCTGAGTTTGCTTATAACAATTCTACTCATGCGAGCATAGGAGTTTCACCCTCTGAGGCTTTGTATGGTTACAAGGTGCCCTTACCCACAGTCGCCTTTAATGAAAATATTAATCTTCATAGGAAGGAGGAGTTGGAAAGAATGCAGACCCTTCTTCAACAATGCAAGATGAATCTAAGGAAGGCTCAAGATCAAATGAAGATGTATGCTGATGAGAAGAGGAGGCCTTTAGAGTTCCAAGAAGGAGAGCTGGTTTTGTTGAAGGTTCCCAAATCCAAGTACTCTACGTTAAAATATGGATCTAGTAATAAGCTTGCCCACAGGTTTTATGGCCCTTACAGGATCCTCAAGCGAATTGGAGATTTGGCATACAAACTAGAGCTTCCCTCTTCTACAAAGATTCATAACGTCTTCCATGTTAGTCAGCTCAAGCCCTATTATGGTGATCCAGTGGATATAGTTGATGAGCTGCCATTCATTGATGAAGATGGTCTTATTCAGTACATCCCAGAGGCTGTTATAGGTCAGCGTGAAAAGAAGCTTTGATTACGTTCTATTGTGGAATATTTGATCAAATGGAGAGGTTTACCACCTAAAAAGGCTTCTTGGAGACCTGATTCTATATTGGATGAGTATCCATACTTGAGGGAGACATTGGTGGTGGCTGAAGCCTATTACTTATGGAGCTAGTAATGATGCAGACTGGTTTAGGACAACACGCTGTTTTAGAACAATTTTTATCGTACCTAATTTTCAGAGTTAAGCTATCTATATGTGCTTAAAGTACTCTTCAAGAGCTTCGTTTTGATATATGGTACGTTCCATTTGGACACTCCTATCAAAAGTTATGGCAGATTTGGTCCAGCAGGGACTGTTTACTCAACAAGCTGTCTACTTTGTTCAAGGATTATTTGTTGAAGACTTTATGGCTCCATTTGCTTCTGAAGTATTTCAAATCATGTATATAGCTGGGGCTTACTTTTTTTCTTCAATTTTAGCTCATGTAGTGGTTATACTTCATTCGTTTCCCATTTGTAAAGCTGTAAAAATAGAGTAGTACTCTGTTCTATCCATCTTCTTTCTAGTTGTTTCTAGGTTTGTTTTTTAGAACAAAAACTTTTGGGAAGGGATGGATTGTAAGAAGCTGGGAATAACAAATTAGTGTAATAACATCGATATTATGCCATGTCACACTGACGTTGGTATAAAAGGAGAGGAGATGTAATTTTTCACATCTTTTTGGACACATTAATACAATTACAGTCTTTCTCTCCCTTCTTGCTCACAGCTTCTATGGCTTCCCCTTCTTTCCTGTCTTTCTCTCTCTAAATCTAGTATTTCTCTCTCCTCATCACCCTTCTTCTCTCTCTTCCTGCAGTTTTTCTCTCTCTTTTGCAGTCTTCTCTCTCCTCTTTCTCTCTCCCTAGTTCTCTCTATGACAATTATCAATATAAAGTAAGTTATATAAAGAAATTAATTTATTATAATAAATAATATTAGTGAATAAAGTAATTACCAAGTTAACATAATCAACTTATTAACTAGTTTAATAATTAACATAAACAATAGGTGACTTATTGACTAGTTAATTAGTTATATCAACTACTTTAGTTTAATTATTAATATGTTCAATAATTAACTTATCAACTAGTTAATATAATTAACTTATCAACTAGTTAATATAATTAACTACTAATTAACTAATTACCAAGTTATAAACTAATTACTAATTGATATTAATAATTTTAATTAACTATTTTAATTACTTATTTATTTTTAATAAGTTATTTTACATGCACACGCACACGCATATGGATGCACACATGTATGTATGATAGCATTGCGAGCAACAGACAACGGGGCAGTTCTGGGTCAAAGTGGAGGGGGGTGTGTGTGTGTTCGTGGAGGAAGGTGGGTGCATATAAGGGGCTGTCATGGTTAGTTAATAATTTATTTAGAAATTATTTAACAAATAATAATAATAATAATTAGTAATAATTTATTAATAGTAAATAATTTTCTAAATAATAATAGTAATTAGTAAAAGTTAATAAAATAATAGCTATAATTGATTTACTAAGACCTACAAATAATTATATTGCATGCTCTCTCTTCCCCCTCTCTCTCATTACTCTTTTACTCTATCTCCTCCCATTTTCTCTTCTCTTGGACTTATGGATTTTTTTTTTCATCCAAGAGGGTCGTCAACGACCCCTTTTTGGGCAAAAAATAAAGCCACAAGGGGACTTGTGACTTGTTTCTCTGTCTGAGAAAGGATTGCTGGCGATCCCTTCTTGAGCGAAAAATAAAGCAATAAGTGGACACATGGCTTTATTTTTCATTGGGACAAGGGGGGTTATCGGTAACCCTTTCTTAGCGAGAGTAAACTACACATATCACATACTCTCTCTATCTCTCTCACTCCCAGAAGGGATCATTGGCACAGTGATGAGAGAGAGTGGGAGAGAGAGAGTGTGTGACTGTTGGACCTAGGACTTATGACTTTAATTTCTGCCTCATAAAGCATTGTGGTGGACGACCCTTCTTAGCGAGAAAAAATTACACATCGCATGCTCTCTCTCTCCCTCTCTCTCCTCCCTCTCTCTCATCACTCTTTCTCTCTCTTCCCTATTTTTTCTCTCCTTTGCCTACAAAAGGACTCTCCCTCCTTATTCACATTGCGAATCGTTTCTATGACTCTCAGTATGTGGATTCCATTTCTCTCTTCTTTGTCTATAAAAGGACTCCCCCTCCCGTTGCAATTCAAGTTGGTGATTTCTGTCCCCTAGGCTCGATATGGTTCTCTCTCTGTGTCATCTTTCTATCCTAGCCTTCCCCCTCTCTCTCTATCTTCTATCCCAAAAAAGTACTCTCTCTCTCTCTCCCTCTCTCTCTCTCAGTCACACACACACACATACACTCTCACCTTTCTATCCTAGGCTCCCCCCCTCTCTCTTTCTCTCTCTCTCTCTTCCAATCTATCTCCACCTTCCTCTCTCTCTCTCTCTCTCTCTCCATAGGAGAGTCTGTACTTGGATTTGTTTCTACATGGATACTGTGTTTACGTATATCACAATTGGTATTTGATGGTAGAAAATTAAGAAAACAATATATCTGCAAGAAGTAAATATAAACCCCTCCATCATGGCCATATTGGATTTCAAAAGACAAGACTATGTCGCCATTTTTGAGGGTGATGAAAGCATAGGAGAAGGTTTAGTCCATCAGGCATTCCCCTCGCCAAGGTTGCTCCTTGGAATGAGTGGGAGTTCTTGTCACCATCATGTATTGAAGGGGTGTGAAGGCCAACGGCATAGGCAATACTGAGATTGACTTCGAGAAAAATGCAATTGTGCAATGGCCAATGGAACATACGATAAGTAGCCCCTCTCTTGATTTTTGTTATGGCCGCTTTATCTCACCCTCTTACCTTATTTTGGATCATTGTTTGTAGGAAAGAGAGCAACTGACTTGCCTCCATGACCTAGAGTAGGACAAGTTGTTGTCTCATCAACAACATGTAATCGCAAGGGGGGAGTCACCCTCCAAGAGCGAGGGGGAGAGGAACACAAACCTTATCATTGACAACTATTGAGTTACACGCAACCATTGAAATTGAATGTAGGGAGGGAGTGCACCAGGAGAAGGTGGATATGCTTCGATGATGCAAATGAGAAGGGTAAGAGAAAGCTTGTTATATGAGAGAGTGATGCTGACAAGGAGAGCGATGACTATCAAAGCATCGAGTCCTTTAGTGCACAACAAGGGCATGGTCGCATGCAAAGTAAGAAGAAACAATGCAAATAACTGAAAAGGAGCACATGACAAAGGCCGACTAGCGAGATCGCTTTCATAGTCACTTGCAATAAACTCATTGTGCAAGCTTGTATCGAAGAGTAATTGGAAATGTTGATAGTGAGAGTGCTTATAAGAGATAGTGACATGATATTGATTATTATTTTTATTTCTTTATGTTGATGTGGATATTGATTATTATTTTTATTTCTTTATGTTGATGTGGATATTGCTTCATTGTTTCATATAAATGTGGACATCCAACCCTTTGCCACCCATCCCATTATGTCATTTGGTTTCTGTGCCTATGATAAGATAAGTCACATCAAGGTACAAGCAACTCTTAGAGATCTTTTTCAGCAACGGGTATGTTATAGGGATGTGTATATTCATAGTATCATTGGAGACTTTAAGGCACTAATGTAAGGAGGTTGGCAATACAATTAGAAATGAGTGGGACCCCCATTGCCTAAAGAAGCATGAGGACTTTGAGTCAAAAGTTAGTGGCACCGATTGGGCCTTTTTGTCAAATTGCATGTTTCATGTTTGGGGTGGTAATCATTGGCTCACAGCACATATGAATGAGATACGCAAATGTGAGTGGCCCTAGATCATAGGACCTTAACCATTTTCAATGTGTTTTTTGCTTACATCATTATTAACATAATTGATTGTTTGCAATAGCCTTTCTAGATAACACAAGGCAACATGTGTGCATTGATTGTTGCCTTGTGAAAGTGACAAGTGTAGTAGAGGGGGAGATTTTGTCAGCTATACCTTGTACAAACAAGTATGCAGTGGATCATTTTCTCATATGCTTGAAATGTCTTCATGTGCTAAAGGTCACGTGGATGAAGAAATGTGCATGAAACCCTAATGTACAATGTATACAGGCTGGTACAAAAGGGGGTTGTTCATACCTCGTATCTAGACCTTGTTTGTGAAGCAAGGATGCTAAGGCATGATAACCACACAACTATCTTTGACAAGTTACGTGATGATGCAAAGGCCTGCGTGCAAGTGCACAGAAAGCCACTGCCCATTTCCACATGGTACAAGACACCATTGATTGCCCTTGCCCACGTCATGTGGAAGAGGTAGGTAGTTCTTCAAGCTAACTTAACTATTCATTTTCACCTTGACACATTTTTCTCCAATGCAATAATGTTGTTCTTATTTACCAAGTGCAAGATGAGTATGATATGGTAGTGTAGTCAATCGATAAAAAACAGACACAGCTCTTTGACTCTGAGTTTAAAACCAAGTGAGGCAAGGTGTACTATATGTAGTATTAATGAAAAGCTTGTCAAGAAAACTCAATGTTTGCTAAGAGTTACAAACCCTAGCCTCAGAGAAAAGTAATACTAATAAGGTGCTACCTCTTTGTACTTGCCATCGATATGTCTTTCTTATGCTTGGAGTGGGGCTCCAAGATCAGGGGCATGTTGAACAAGGAGAGAGTATATACATTGGTGTCCTCAAAGCTAAATGAGACATAAGGATATTGAAGGCCATCGAGAGTTCTGACATGAAAATTCAAACATTGATGGGCATACTTGAGTATAGGTTATTCTCATTTGTCTATGTTATTTGCATTGTATGTTTGATAAATTAGTATTAAATGACATAACATTGATTTGAGCAAATGAAAATGCGTTGTTTTGAAGTTTGGTGAGACAAGAGAACTTTTCAGCCATATTGCAAGATGGCCAAAGGAGACTGCTCTTAAGTTGGGAGGACTATTATAACATTCGAGTGGAATATGATTTGTTCTTCCAATACACGCAGGAGATCAAGAGAAAACATAGAGAGCAAATGTTTCATACCATCTTCCATGATTTTAACGGAGGAAGATATAGAGTCACAAAAGTCATCAAAGTTGGTAGCATGAAGGCTTTTATAGATGTTTACAATATCCTTCTCTTATAGCATATTTGTAATGCTATCTTACCAATCCATTACAGAAATGTAATGGTAACTTTGCTTGTTAGGTTCATGTATGGGTAGATGGAGAGGGAGGCTATACAAACTCTACTAGGAGAATATGAGGAGGACTAAGTGGACCTATAGGATGATTAGTGCATGTATGAGGATTACCAGATGGAGCAAGAGTGGGATGAGGAGGTATATCAGAGATGCCCTATCTTCCTTGACTATCTAGAAGGTGAATACCCCTCCAACAAGAAAGGTTTATACCAATAATTTTCAAGGAAAAAACAAACATAAGAGACACAATGTTCCAAAGCTGTGGTAATCTAATGAGTTGTATTCTTAGGAGTATATTATACTTTGTTGTCTCCTAATAAAGAGACTATGATTGATTTACATGAAACTAATACTAGTAGTGCAATTATCGAAAAAGGAAAACAAAAGAGCAAGTGCACACCTAATATTGTCAAAGAAAGGCCAAGCAGAGATTGGCCCCCTCATCATAAATTAATTTGGTTTCTCCACATCCAAAAGATTTGATATTTTAAAATATTATAGCCTAGATATCTCTTATATTCCTGTAGTGAAAATATTTTACTGAACATGAATCATAACCACCAAACTATGCATGTCCCTTGATTAATAGCATTGAAGACCAAATCGCAATCCCAACTATGCAACAAACAACACACTCAAGAAATAGAGGTAAGTCAACTAAAAGTTGCAAGTTTGCAATTTATTACATGTTCATCCATATTGTTCCAAAGGATTTGTATTGTTTTTTGCCCCTTGACATGTTTCTAATGGATCTGATTTGTAGTGGTAGGCACCACCGAGGAGGTTTGTGCCGTTGGCATGGATAGAAGGATAAAGTAAGTTCTTCTAGATCTTGTGATGGAGAGACTTACCTTACACACCACTATAGAGAGACACAATAGTAGTAAGGGAAAGTGGCGAGGCAATAACCGAGGACACAACATCACATCCCACTGACATGCGTATTATAGAGCGTCGAGATGGTAAGCTAACTTATATAGAAAACTCATGATATGAAATAATAAAAACCTTGTTCATCACCGAAGTAACAAGAATGTGTTGTACTACGTAGAAAGTGAAAGAATTGAAGGTCTTAGATTTGTAGTGACAATAGATATGGCTTTTGTGCAGAGAGGTAAGGAAACGATGCTCGTGAATTTCACATGCCGTGGTTAGATGATGTGAGAACCTAAAAAAATTCTATCATTATATGATATTAACATGTACCGCCCTGTGTAGGGAAGGAAAGAATGCATGAACACAGACTGGCCATTCCAAGGGACGTTGTAGCTACCAGTAAATAAGCATGACTCATGGTTTTTTTTTTCTCCCCACAATATAGTATCAATAAGAATGGTTTGTCTTTTTGCAAAGGGGGGATACAATTCAAGATTATGAACCTACAATGGTGGAGGATGTGCCAGTCATAGATACATGTGAATTAATGTGCCTCAAGAATATTATCTATAGTAACATTTTGAAAGAGGAATATATTTCTAATTGTGAGGTCATCATGCAGAGGGCTATACTAAAGGTTACATGAAAGCCCCCTTGCAATACACTATCTCCCATGAAGCAACAATGGTACAGGATGTGCTAACCTTCCACACAAGTAAACAAACATGTCTAAAGAATATTACTATAGTAACATTCAATAAGAAAAATACATCGCTAATTGCGGAGTCAATATGTAGAGATCCATATTGAAAGTCGCATGGAAGACCCCTTGCAAGTCGTTGTCTCCCATGCTGCTACAATGGCAAAGGTGGAGTGGCACACTATTCTTTACAACCCATTTGAGACGGGAAATGCATTACAAAGTGATGAGCCAAGTGAGGCATTCTCTTGATTAATAGAGGCATTGGAGGAGATCAACCAACACAAGATGGTTGAGGTTGACAAAGAAACCACAAACACAACATGCAATATTATGGTGGTTTGTCTCCCTAAAGATAGTGACATGCATGGATTGGGGGATGGAATTCCATCATGGAACTCCCATATTGAGGTAGAGTCAGTTGATGCCATGCATCTGGCTAAATGTGTACTCAAGGACACACGGATGTTACTTTTCATTGCCACAACACAATTCATGATAGAGCTCATCAAGCAAGTTGTGGAGGGTGGATGTCGATGAATGGAGTTAAGACAAAAGTGTTGGGCCTTATGCATGGCATATATTGTTCATTGCGAGACACATGTCTACATCATTGGAGGTAGAGAGGTTAGAGTTTTAAAGTCATGATATGGTCCTACGAGATGCCCTTTATGCATCATAGTTGTTGGCTCCATTTAGTGAGTGCAATTGCTAAAATTTATATTTCATGCTTTAAATGCAGGCAGATGTGATATATATTCTAGCGTACATGTGCTCGAATGTCACTTACAATGGAATTATCCCTCCAGTGTTCACAAAAGACAACATTACTATGAATGAGTGGGTGTGAGATACATAAGGATCCCTAGCGAGAGGTTAGTATGAGATCCAATATTGTTAAACCATTGTAGAGATATTTTGTAGACATTTAGTAGATTCCTAATCCCCTATATGAATACCATATACTGTAGGTGGCATGCAATGTGGCAAGTCTTTTTGGAGCTCGTTCTTGTAAACATACACATAAGAAGGGGACACCATTTTAGATTGCAATGCAAGATGAGGTGATCTTGCATGAGTAACATTAATATCACTTTACTAAAGATGGAAAATTTCTAAGAGCAAAGGTAACATGTTTATATAAACTTGTACAATATTTGACTATAATGTAGTGCTCTTGCGTATGTACAGCTACCTCCCACAACTCGAAAATCAATTGTGTTCAATGTGAATGGGGTGCTTCTACATAGGTGGCCAAAGCAAAAGGGATCGTTACTGGTGAAGCCCTTGGAAGTGGCCAGGTATTGGGTGATTTTGAGATCGTGGCTCACAAAGTTTTTGAAGGAAATATCCACATTATTTGACGTTGCCATTTGGAGCTCAATGAAGAAAGACAACTTAAGCAAGCTACTCCAGTTGGTTAGAAGTAGATATGCAAATTCCTCAAAGCAAGTACCAATCTTTGTATTTCAATATGGGCCAAGCAAGTGCAAAGTAACTCCCACAACCACTTCTTCTAGAAGGACTTACACAAAGCTCCTTTTCTTGAAATGCTTTGATGACATTGAGTGGCTACACTTCAGCCCAACAATGACACTATTTGTAGATGATAGCATGGAGAAGATGTGGAGGAACCCACCCAATACGTTTATATGCCTCCTCCCCCCCATTTGAGAGAAACCCCATGGATGCAATCCTCTTGGATCCCAATCTTCCCTACTTGACCGAGCTAGCATGCTTCCATGGTTTGGTCTTGGACTTTGTTAGGGATCACCAATTCCACACTCTAGTAATGGAACTTGATTGATATTTGATGTGCATGATGAATATGTACTCTCAAAACTATTTGATTGTGTTTATTTACAAGTGCAATGAGATGAGGATGAAAGAGAAGGGGAGAAAGAGAGAGGAATGGGCAAGTGAGGGAGATTGTGTACAAGCCTTCGCTCAATTGCAGTACTATAAGATGTTTAAAAAAAGCACATGCAAAATATCTAGGGAAGGGTGGAGTGTAGATACATGTGCGCATGTGAATGTATATGTGCACAGTGGATTGTATAACAATGAGGTAATATTGTTTTTCCCATATTAACTATTTGATCAATTTGAAAAATAATAGATATATCGGATGTTATTGCAGAAAGTATAACAAATTTTTTGATATTGTATCCTATTGTAGTAAATCCATACAATAATGCTCAATTGAATGTAGGGAAAACATGTGCAATATAGTTTCACTTATGTGTGAACAATGGAAGTGATGATATATTGAGGTGTAATAGCAAATCATGCACATTAAAGAGAGAGTACATGAATTGTATATATGCATATGGAAGTAACAAGATGATATTCCTTTCGTCCTAATCTTAACTACTAAAAGTATCTAAGACAATAGATCTCATCCAAACCCTTGACCCTTGCAAAATTAAGAGGGTTGTAAAAAACAGTTGCATGAACCTTGCTAAATTAAGAGGGGGAGAAAGAGGGAAGTTGCTGAGAGAGAGAGAGAGAGAGAGAGAGAGAGTTGTACTTGAGGTAATTAACATGGGGCGGGGGGGGGGGGGGGGGGGGGGGTGGAACATGGGTGGGGAGACGGTGGTGATGGAAGCTGTGGATGTGGTGGCAATGGAGGTGGTAGTGATAGCAACAATGAAGGCGGTGGGGGAGAAGGTAGTGGTGGTGGTGGAGATGGTGGTGGCAGTGGGAGGGGGGCAATAGTGGTGCTTGATATATGCCTTGGAGAAGAGCAGGAATAAATGGACTATGTGGAACAAGAAACGGAGGTTGCCTAGAAAATCTTGCTCAAAAAGGTCAGTTCTAGCACATAGGAGTGCATGATAGAGATCCAATAGTGCTAAGACATGATAACCAAAGTTACACCACCATTTCCAAGAATCGAGTATTTCATGCGTGCACCAAACATTTAAAATTAAGTACCATTATATGCATGATTTGATCGAGGATGGGATAATAGAGCTTATCTACTATCCAACAAAGGAGAATGGACTAGATATCTTTATCAAAGCTTTTATGAAGGATCTACTTCAAGTTCATCTTCAGAAACTCAGTATCAGACTAAGGATATAGTTCACTTGTGAATGGACATTGGGAGGGGATATTAGATATGCTCAATACCCCACCCTCATAACGTACCATCAATGATCCATAGTACTTTAAGTTGTAAGGCCCCCATTATGAGGGGAAGCCATGCATAAGCTAGGATATTGTTTGGTTCTTGACTTGTATGTTAGATGAGGTCTATTTGATAAGATGGCAAAAAGGTGACCTTTGTGGATCTAACATTTGGCTTAGAAAGAGTAATTACACTAGTAGCAACTCAAGGCACACTGCATTGAGTTGCAAGATATGTGAGTATCATGGGGTAATGAGGTGTCCTGTGGTGGCGAGAGATGTCTTTTTTGGGGGAGGAGGGGGGGGGGGGGGGGGGGGGGAGCGGCTAATGTATACACTCTAGAAAAATATCAAAATTGGAAATTTCCATATGTAGACAAATATCTTGATATTTTTAGGTGAGTGGGAGTGTGTTGGCACTAGGGAAATTTGTTAATTTTGACATGGATGGGAGAGTGGAAGAGTTGTTTAAATTTTCAATTTTTTATTCACCAAAAATTAGGGAAGGGAATTGAGATGTCAATTAAGGGGGGAAGGCGGGGCCCCGGGTTTACCAAAATCTAAGATATTTCTAGGATATTCATTTTGTTAAAGAGGAGGAGAAGGTACATTTATTCTCACTTTCCCCCTCAAAAAATCTAGGGAAGGGGGTTACAATTGTTAAGAAGGGGTGTGTGTTGTTGTTGTTGGGGGGGGGGGGAGAGGAGAATGAGTGTCATACTCTCTTCTTTTCTCACTTTTTTGAATTCAAAGTAACAAAAAGAGGGAAGGGGTAAAGTACATGAGAGAGAGACAGGGGGGTTCTTCTTTTTTGTTTTATATAGGGGGGATAGTGGGATATTATAGGGAGAGAGAGAGTATGTGTGTGTGTTATTAATAATAATTTAGAATGGGGGATCATTTATTTGATGGGGGTGGGGTGGTATGGGCTGTTAGAGGGTAAAGGGAGGAATAATAAGTTAATTAGTATTTTTTAAAAAAATCAAAAGGGAGGGATTGTCATATTAATAAGCATCCATCATTGACAAAGTTTGAACTAGGAAAGTTACCTGCCATTTGGAGAAATAAATTTGATAAATTGGGGCATTTATGCATATCAGGGGAAAATAATTACCAAGAGACAAGTATACGAGGGGGGTATGTGGGGAAAATAGAGATATATCTATGAGAAATGGGGCTATCACATCATCTTCTCCTTAGATAAATCAAGACATTCTCATCTCGAGAGAAACTTAGAGTGGTCTCTCTTGAGGATGGATTCCTCGATCTATGTGGCATCCTCATCAAGGAAGCCTTTCCACTGGATAAGGTACTTGCAGAGAGAATATGATTTCTATGTGGGTTTTCTCTGATCCTTAGGATTCTATTAGGTTGAACTTCTAAAATCATCTAAGACATGATGAGGATCAAGGACATAGGGTTTGAGAAGGCTTACATGAAATACATTATAAACTTTGAGATGAGATGGAAGTTTTAGTCTATATGCATTCCTACCAAGACACTTGACAATCTTGTATACCTTAGACCGAGTTTTTTGAATTTCCCAAGAGATAAAGAACTCTTCTTTGATAGAACTCTTAGCAACACCATGTCTCTGTCATCCTTAAAAGTTTGGGGAGTTCTCTTGGGATCTGCATAGGCCTTCTACCAATCTTGTATTGCTTTGTTGCCTCGTTAGATGGCTTTGGTCTAGTCCATCTCTTCTAGCATCCTTTTGGATGCTTCAACCCTAAAGGTTGGATCAGAAAAATTGAGAGGAGACAAGCATTCTTGCCCATATGATGCGTAAAAAGGAGTCATACCAATAGTTTGTTGGTACAATGTGTTTTAGGTAAATTCCATTAAAGGTAAATATTCTATGTACTTCTTGAGATTCCTACTACAATATGCTCTCAAAATGTATTCCAACACTTAATTAGCTCTTTTAGTTTGCCTATTAGTTTAGGATGATATATGGTATTGAAATAGAGTTGTGTGCCAATGGCTTGAATGAAACATGTATAGAATAATTTAGAAGTGAATAATGGATCTCTATCATCAACAATCCTTTTGAGATCCATACAACTTGGAAATTTCCTTAACAAACAACTTATCAATGTCAAATGCTTTGAAGGTAGTCTAAAACACAAGAATGATATGACTGACCTTCATTAGCATATCAATGATGACTAGAATTGAGTCATAACCACCTTGCATTATTCAAAGACCTACTATTAAATACATATTGATGCACTCCCACTTCATATGTGGTATATCTAGTGGATGCAACTCTCTTGGTAGCTTGATCCTTTTTGCCTTAATTCACAAACAACTCAAGCATTAAGGTACACACCTTAGCACATCAGCTTTCATTCTTGGCTAATGATAACTTTTTCTTACTACATTTATAGTCTTTGCATAGACAAAATCTCTAGCTATTGGACTATCATGAGCCTCACATATAAAATTCTTCTTGAGGTCTCAACTAGTGGGTACACACAGCATGTTCTAATAGTATAAAAGCTCCCCTCAATATGATCATGCTTGAATTTGGCCTTTGTATTTTGGCTATCTCTCCCAGTTTGGATGGACCTCTTTAACTCAAGGTAGATTGGGTCCTTAGGAATTTCAATAGTTATAGTCTCTAAAATAGGATTGCTAGACATAGAAATTAGACTTGCAATAAATTCTCTTCTAGTTGGCTCTTCTAAAAGTAGAAAATTTAGGAAAGATTTTCTACTTAGGGCATTAGCTCTATCACATTTTTCTTTCTAGGAAAAAATTTATTTCAAAGTTGAATTATTAGAGGACTTCAATCCATCTCCTATGTCTCATGTTGAGATTAGGTTGGGTGAAAATCCACTCAAGACTTTTGTGGCTTGTCATAAGAGTGAATCTTCTCTTAAGTACTAATACTATAATTTCAATGTGTGAATGACTTCTAGAATCTCAAGGTCGTGCATAGCATACTTATTCTCATAGGGTTTAAGCTTGCGAATACACCATTAGATATCCTTCTTAGGTAAGGACATATCTAGGTGCCATGATGCTAGAATCTATAATGAGATTAAGCTCCATAAAATCTAGGAACTTCATGATGGGGGCAGTAGTGAGATATTGTTTCATCTTGTCAAAACTCTCCTACTCTCGAGATGTCCATGTGATGTTTGCTTGCATTTTGAGCAATTCAATGAGGAGTGCTGCTATCAAAAGGAGTAATCTTTGACAAAGGTCATTTATCACCTTAGGAGACCTAGAATGTAAGAAGATGAGAATAAGGAATTAGTGTAAGAAATGTTGATAATATGCCATGTCACACAGACATTGGTATATAAGGAGATAAGTTGTAATTTTTCATATCTTTTGGACAAATCAATACATTTACAATCTTTCTCTCCCTTCTTGCTCTAAGCTTCCATGGCTTCTTCATCTTTCCTGTCTTTCTCTCTCCAATTCTAGTCTTTCTCTCTCATCGTCACTCTTATTCTCTCTCTCCCTGCAGTCTTTCTCTCTCCTCTTTCTCTCTCCCTAGTTCTCTCTCTGACAAGTGGTATCAGAGCCTTGGTTCTTGGTCCCAGTTAGTCCCTCATTTTCACCTAGTTACAACTTTCTAGTTACATGGAATTTTGAGTCACATCAGGTACACAAGTACGGGAGCAGTAGGGGAGTTTCCAAAGCATCTCTGGACCACAAGGACTGCATGCAGAAGCATTAATGGCAGCTTTCTTGGGAGTTTACACCTCTGGACCACAAGGACTGCATGCAGAAGCATTAATGGCAGCTTTCTTGGGAGTTTACACCTCTGGACCACAAGGACTGCATGCAGAAGCATTAATGGCAGCTTTCATGAAGACCACATAGACCATGGCAGCCTTTCTTGGAGTCTTAAATGGAATTTGGACCAAAAATGGAGGCATACAAACTAAGATGGCAGCTCGTTTTGCAAGCTCAAGCCAATTTTGAAGGTATTTTGGTAAAGGAGTGGTAACAGCAGTGAGGGAAGGCTTAAGTTAGGGTTACTCTTGAAGAGAGGCCTTTCCTTTCCTCTTCCCAAGCTCTCTTTCAAGCGTGTGACATCTAGAAGCAGGAGATGATGAAAGAGTCCTCCGACTACTTCTTTCTTGCATCCGCTTGTTGTTCCAATCTTTGGACTCTGTTGGAGAGGCCTGCAATTAGTTCGTTCTACATTTTGCTATCGATGTAAAGCTTGGAAAGCAAGGACTTCAGCTGCTTGCATTTGGCAGCAAATTGGTCAGGAATTATAGCCTCCTGATGTGTTGATTGATCCCCCTTTTTATCTGCGTGTGGCATTCTTTCTTCCTCTTCTGCTTCATCCTTAGTTACTCCAAAATTACTTGAGATTTTGGCCAAGAGCACATCCTCCTCTCCTGATCCTCCTCCTTCATGATACTGTTCTTCCGTTAAGCTTCCATTCGGTACATCTTCTTGCACAAGCTCATCCCGTAGACTCATCATATTGTCAATCTCAGGCCCCTCGCCTTCTCCTCGCAAGTCCAGAAAATCAGCACATCGGGCCTTCGCACCTCCTTTTACGGCCCCTGCTGTGTTCTCCTCCATCGATGTGAGAGTGCAGATGTCTTCCTCCAGGCTCCATGCATTTTTCTGAATAGTGGATGAAAGTGTCCTCCGGCTGCTTCTTCCACTTCAACCTCGGCTTGTACTTCGTCCTTTCCGCGGAGTCATTAATGAAGCCCATAGCGGACTTCGAAGGCATCATGGCGGGTGTGTGGTGCCCCATCCTGCTCATCTGCCTTGACAATCATGCCAAACACTCTGAATAGAGCCTCTTGAGCAGGGCACAAGCTTTGAGTGCCAAGAATTCGGTTTTCTTTGGTCAAGCACGAGAAGACAGCCTGCCATGGAAGATATCCCTTAGGGTAAGTGCAAGGGACTGAGCATGCCAGGGGATTGTCTGTTACACTGAGGGTGATAGATTGACGTTGAGAAGCCCTCCCTGATACATCCTTGCGATGATGGGGTTGCACACGCTCTTCAGCTCCTTCATCTTGTCCTCAAACTCATCCGCCTCGGCTAGGTGATCTTCAGCTCCTTCATCTTGTCCTTAAACTCATCCGCCTCGGCCAGGTGATTTTGATAGGCACAGGTTCTCCGGAAGCTGGTTGATGATGCATCAAAATTTCTGGATGATTCAGTGAAGAAAGCAGTCGTTACAGTGCCTGCATACTTCAATGACTCGCAACGTCAAGCCACTAAGATGCTCTGCTTGAATTTATCATAGACTATTAGTGCTGCACTTCGGGGAAGGAAAGGCACTGCTGGCTGCTCTGCTGATCCCCCTCTTGATGCCCTGCAAGCTGTCGATTCATGCTGCGTCCGATCACTTAAGTACTGTAATGTATGAGATCGTGCCAATCATAGAAAATTGCATATGGCAAGGGAGAAGGCTTGATACTCATGAGACTTGGCAGGCGATGGCCTTGTGAACTTAGACAACAAACAATGGGCACAATGTCAATGCATAATGACTCCAGCCTTTTTCCTTGAGAAGGTCAAGATTTTTACCAACTACATTTAATCGCCATCGGTGGAAGCTAAACAAGAAGATAGTCTGAGGCAGCCATTTGAGAAGCTATTTGAAGCAAGCAGAATAGGAATCATGTCTGGTCACTATCTTCTTGGGCTTTTGATAGCTACAAATGTTGGACAACAATAGGGAGGTCAGAAGGACCTGACTACAGGGATCGATGATATTATTGATGACTGTAAGACCTTCTTCTTTGCTGGGCATGAGACCACATCAACATTGTTAACATGGGCTTTGCTCTTGAATGTAGTATATACATTCAGGCTTGATATTTCACACTTGCCAATGAAGTGCTAAGAGGTCATATTTGAGGCTTTCTGGATCGCAGATAATGACTCTGATTCTAGTTCAGGATATATATATTTAGGCATGCTATAGGAAGACCAGTGAATCAAATGAGTAGAGTTATGCTAAAGTGTTGTTGTCTTTTGAAGACTCATCTTCAAGAAGACACGGACTCTTTTGCAGCCCTGTTTCATCCTTTGACCACAAGCTGTCTCAGCAGTGAAGTCTTTTCACAAGGCCCCAACATTTTGAAGTTGGAGGTGATTTCATTACAGCATCTGTAGATTGGTCGTATAACAGAAATCTTGAACATACTTTGCGCAAACGTTTTGATGGTATGAAATATGATCTGAAGAAGGTGGAAGAAGTTCTTTATGATGTGAAAAATAGAGGCATGTTGAAAGATACAGATACAGAGCCTTCTACTGAGAAGGCTGCTGAAGATACTTAAGACTATGTTCTGAATGTCACAGAGGTGTAGCAGGTGACCATGACCATGTGCCCAATGTTTAATAGGTCCTAGCTGTGATGACAAGATTGACAGGCACTCTGGCATGTGATGGATTACTATTTGACTGGAAGGCATAGTAGTTAAAAGGTATGACCATGCTGACAATGTTGCAGCTCTCACTTTTATAGAAGGTTTGTTTACCCGAAAGTCTGATC
>NC_141163.1:111923041-112035541 GCF_053477565.2 Lygodium microphyllum
GAGATTTTGGGAGCTACTTTTGAAGGTCCAACATTTCAAGAAGATCAGCAGTTCGGAAAAGCTTAGGAAGTTTCAAGGAGGTTTGCATTTTAAACTTCGTACTGCTCTTAATCATTATCATTGTTCTAGTCTCAGGGAACTCATTGACCATGCTGAGACATGGGAAATGGAGCACAATGGCAACAAATCATTCCAAAAGAATGATAAGAAGAGAGTAGCTGATGATGAGGAGTATTCAGCCCCAAATGAAGGACAAAAACAGTGGCAAAAGCAGCCATCAAATCAAAAGAAGATGAAGCCCTATGCACCTCCTAATGCTCCTCAATTTCACTCCAATCTATACCCACAAGCAAAGCAATTTTCCGAAGAAGAAAAGCAACGCTTCATGAAAGAAGGGAAGTGCTTTAAATGTGGACAAACAGGCCACATAGCGAAGCAATGTCCAAACAAGGGACAAAGCAAGGTTTCTGACAACAAGCCTAAGTCGCCAATGAAAATCAATGCTATCAGTGATGTAGTTGCAAACACAACTCACACTCCAGAGACGCGCAAATTATTAAAAGCTTGGGGACAGTTGCAAGGTAAGCAAGCACTATTCTTGATAGATCTTGGGGCGAATGAAAATATCATTTCCTTGCAATTAGCTAAAGAGCTTGGATTAAAGAACGAAGAGATGGACACTCCGGCAGAAGTTCGCCAAGCTTTAAATGCTGATGAAGGTGACACAGTGAAGACTGTGATACCCTACATTGGCAAGCTCAAGTTTCAAATTCAAGGCTACAGTGATGAAGATACCTTCTGTATCGGAGATCTTGATGGTTGCGATGTGATTCTTGGCATGCCCTGGAATCATAGAATAGATTCAACCATCTTCTCTCAGAAAAAGAAGGTAGAACTCAACAACAAAGGCAAGAAGTACGAGATCCAAGCTGGAGTTTGTGGAGACACCATACCTATGGTAAGCCATATGCAAGTCTCTAGAGCAATTAAGGATTGTGTTCAATGTTGTCTGCTTTATGTCACTGATGTAAAAGATAATATGAATGCTGAAAACCAAGAGCAATTTCATCTCTTGGAAAAGTATAAATTGGATATCATAATTTCAACCATATCACATTTTATCTCCATTGAACTAATGCCATTATTTAGTAAGGTTTTTAAAAATGTGCAACGATGTATGTGTACATGCACGAGTGTGTGTGTGTGTGTGTTATTCCTTGCAAATAAGATTATTTAATCTAAAAACTTGAAACCAATCTGTTATGGATTGTAGTTAAGTTTGTAATGGTCTATATGTTTCTTACAATTTCAAGTTTTATTTTATTTTATGTGCAACTGGTACAAAATGCGCAAGGATGTGTATGTGCAAACATTTAAGGGTATTGTTCCTTGTTGTAAACAAGGTGATTTAATCTAAAGGCTTGAAATCGATATTTTATGGGTCCTAGTTAAGTTGGTAATGGTTTATATGTTTCTTTTAATTCCAAGTTATATTTGGATTTATGTGCAATTGGTATAAAATGTGATCATATGTGTGTGTGCATGACACTGCGCGCGCGCGCGCGCGCGCGCGCGCGTGTGTGTGTGTGTGTGTGTGTTGGAAGATCTTCCTTATCAGCTTCCCCCAGAAAGGCCAGAAGACCATCATATTGATATTATCCCGGGCAATTCTCCTCCTAATATAGCACCATACTATGTGAACCGTCCTCAACAAGAAGAAATCAGAAAGCAAGTCGAAGACCTACTCAACCGTGGGCTAATTAGGCCAAGTAGCTCACCATTTTGTTCACCGGTTCTTCTTGTTCAAAAGAAAGATAGCACATTCAGGATGTGCATTGATTATCGAGCCCTCAACAAAATCACCGTGAAGAATCGGTTTCCTATTCCCAGAATTGACGACATTTTGGATCGTCTAGGAGGCTCAAAGGTTTTCAGCCGCATTGATCTAAAGAGTGGTTATCATCAAATTAGGGTAATACCACAAGATGTACACAAAACTGCTTTCCGCACTTCATACGGTCTTTATGAATTCTTGGTGGTTCCTTTCGGATTAACCAATGCACCAGCCACCTTTAATCGAATGATGGAGCGCATCTTTAGAGAGCATCGACAATATGTCGGTACTTTCTTTGATGATATTCTTGTCTTTAGCAAGAATGAAGAGGATCATCATCAACACTTGGAAATTGTTCTACAATTACTACAACAAAATCAACTCTTGGTAAATGGTAAAAAGAGTGAATTTTTCATGCATAAAATGAATTACCTTGGGCATGTCATCTCTTCTGAAGGGATTCAGATGGATCCTGAAAATATCAGGATAATCCAAGAATGGCCTCATCTTCGTGATGTACATGAGGTGCGATCGTTTCTTGGCTTATGTTATTATTACCGCCGCTTCATCAAGCATTTTGCACATATGGCTTCTCCACTTCATGACCTTACAAAGAAGAAGATCTCTTTCCAATGGAAGGAAAAAGAGAAGGCAGCCTTCACAAGGCTGAAAACAGCTCTTACTTCTGGACTTGTTCTTATCATTCCAGATCTGGTAAAACCATTTGTGGTGGAAGCAGATGCTTGCGGTGATTGTATTGGTGCAGTGCTAAATCAAGAAGGCCATGCCGTAGCCTTTGAAAGTCGCCGTCTAAATGATGTGGAGAAAATGTATGACATTTATGAAAAGGAGCTCTTAGCAGTGGTTCATGCTTTAAAGATATGGAAACATTATCTTTTAGGCAATGAATTCCTTATTAAAACTGATCATCAAAGCTTGAAGTATTTCAAGACTCAAAAGCATTTGCAGGAGAAACATGCAAGATGGAAAAATTTCTTGTCTATGTTTCATTTTCAAATTATGTACACTCCAGGGAAACAAAATGTAGTTGCTGATGCACTTTCTAGAGTGCCTCGCATTGCAACTATTACAGTGGCTCATCATGAAGATTTTCAAACGATGAAGAATACTTATGATGAAGATACTAATTTTGTAGCAATTTGGTCAAATTTACAGCAAGGAGGTTCTCATCCAGATTATTCCATCAAAGATGGTTACCTTCTCATGAACAATCGCCTTTGTATCACTCTTCCTGTTCGACAAAAGGTGCTTAAAGAAAGTCATGAACCCCCTTATGTAGGGCATAGAGGGAGGGCAGCCACTCTAAGTGCAATTGAGCGCTACTTTTATTGGCCAACATTACGAAAAGATACACATAACTTCATTGAGGCTTGTCTGGTATGCCAAAAATCCAAATATGATAGGCAGAAGATTCCAGGATTGTTACAACCTCTTCTAGTGCCCAAAGATCTATGGGAATCTATCACAATGGATTTCATCTCAGGTATTCCAAGAACACCTCAAGGTCATGATATGATTTGGGTCATAATTGATAGATTCAGCAAACAATCACATTTTATTCCATGTCATAAAACATTGAAATCCGCACAAGCTGCAAGACTTTTCATTCAACATATCTTCAGATTACATGGTATGCCTTCTGAGATCATTTCAGATAGAGACTCCAAATTCACAAGTAACTTTTGGTGTGCTTTATTTGAGAATTTGGGAACCACTTTAAAGTTCTCCTCAGCTTTTCATCCTCAAACTGACGGCCAAACAGAGGTGATGAATCTCACTCTTTTGGATATGTTGAAAGCTTATGTTAGTGAACATAAGTCACAATGGGAGAAATATCTTCAATTATTGGAGTTTGCTTACAACAATACAGTGCACTCATCCACAGGGAAAGCTCCAAATGAAATAGTACAGGGTAAAGTGATTCCTCCTCCAATTATTTGCACTAAAGATAAGATTTTTGCTGCTGATGAGTTTGCTTCAGATTTAAAAACCGCAATGGATCAAGTTCGAGCCACTATCAAAGTTGCCCAAGAGCGACAAAAGAAGCAAGCAGATAAACGAAGAAGACCTTTGGCTTTTGAAAAATGTCAATATGTCTCGCTAAAGTTTGATAAAAGCAGGCTCAAACAAGGTTCTGGTCAAAATTCATCTTTTCCAAAGCTCTCCAGTAGATACTTTGGACCCTTCAAAGTGATTGAGAAAATAAATGAAGTTTCTTATCGACTTGAGCTTCCTGCTCATTGGAAAATACACAATGCTTTTCATGTAAGTTTGCTAAAACCTTACATAGGACCAGAACCAAAGGAACCCATTACTGAAGATCCCCCAGAAGTTGAAGAAATAGAGCAACTCTTGGAACCTGAAAAGATTTTGTTTCTCAAGGATCGAACCACGAGAAGTGGCCTTGTGACACGAAAATTCTTACTAAAATTCAAGAATCTACCCACAACAGATGCACAATGGGTAGATGAAAGATTCATGAAGGATTACCCAAATATTCTACAGCAATATCAACAAGCTTTTCAGCTGAGGATAGCTGAATAAAAGCCAGAGGGCTGTCACAACTCTATAGAAACAGAATTTGTATTCTTTTTCATTAATTTGTCTATATAATAATTTATTAAATTTATTTCCTTTGCACTAATTAGATATAAAGAAAAGTGCATTGGAGCTGGCCACTGATGAGTGGTCACAGGTTATGGTGGACCCACGCGGTGGGTTAGAGAAAAGATAGTTCACACTTCCACCTATATGACCCGATTGGGCGCCTGTGACTAGAACTCACGTATATCAGGGTTAGACTCGCACACAGAAAGGATTGATGCCTTGAAGTGTGGGCTAGATCCACCAGAACAGACAGTTACAATCAACAAGATGGCATGATCATGAAATGCTTGTATAATGTGCATGTGTGGGCTGAAAGCTTGAAATGCACATTTCTTTGCATAGGAAAGTCACATGAAGATTCGGATACCATTTTTGCGATGTACACGGAAAAAGCTTTCATATGATACCCATATTGGGGGGGGTTGCCCATCTTCAACCCTCAATCTTGTCTCCATTACTTTTACATTTTCATGGGTGTAATTTTGTGAGTAATTTTCATTTTCAGCTTTAAGTGTTCATTCTCTTTTATATTAAATCTCGAAAACAAGCAAATATCATAATTGTTAAGCATACTACGTTGTTCGGGGCGTTTACATTATGTCTGCAGGACAGTTGGATGATGCAGGGTTTCATGTCTGTTTTGGGATTCTGCCTGGAAGATTACCAAAGGCAGACTTGTGCTTGCTAGAGGCGCCAAGGCTGGCAGCCTCTATCCTCTTGTTGTATTTGGGTCTTCTGTAGACCATGTTTTGGCAGTGGGCTCTATCCCACATGTATCACTTTGGCATGCCCGTTTGGGGCATATGTCTTTGAAGGGAATGAAAATGTTATTTGGTTTGCAGTATCTTCCACCTTTGGACTATGTACGTTTTGACTCGTGTGATCATTGTCTTTATGGTAAGCAGAATAGGTCTACGCATAAGAAATCAGGTAGGCTATGCATGAGTGAGCCCTTGGCTTTGGTGCCTTCAGATGTTTGTGGGCCCATGCCGTGTATGTCTATGGGTGGCGCGAAGTACTTTGTTACCTTCATTGATGATTTTTCTAGGAAAGTGTGGGCTTATCCCATAAAGCAAAAGTCCGATGTCTTGGTAGTCTTTCAGCGTTGGCTTGCTCTTGTTGAGAACCAGACTGGGTATAGGCTGAAATGCCTTAGGACTGACAATGGGGGAGAATATGTCTCACGTGCTTTTGAGCAGTTTTATGATGACAGGGGTATTAAGCGTCAGTTGACCGCCCCTTACACCCCCGCCCCGAATGGTTTGGCTGAGTGCATGAACAGGACTATTCAGGAGCGTGTCCGCTCTATGCTTAGCCATGCAGGCCTACCACAGAGCTTTTGGGCTGAGGCAGTTAGTACGGCAGTGCATGTCATAAACTGATCGCCTTCTAGTGGATTGGATTTCCAGGTTGCAGAGGAAGTTTGGGCTGGTAAGCCACCCTCTTATGCGCATCTCCGTGTCTTTGGATGTGAGGCATTCTGCCATGTGCCCAAGGACAAGAGGAGTAAGTTGGATCCAAAGAGCATTAAATGCATCTTTCTTGGTTATGGTGATTCAGGAGAGATGGGCTATCGCCTATGGGATCCGCAGGCGCGGAAAATAGTACGCAGCCATGATGTAGTCTTCCATGAAGACAAGATGCACAGGCAGCCTGAGAAAGTGGTTGAGTATATGTGAATCTCATATCACAATAAACTGCATCCTCCCTTTAACTAGCCTTTAAGAACCCTATGGTAAAAGACCATGGCAAAGTTTCTAATCTGATAGATAAGTCTTATGACTAAATAGGATTTGACCACATGGCTAAAACCAATGACAATGTTTCTACAATATAGCTCATTTCAAGGGAAACTTACATGTGCAGTAATTAAAATGTTAACTTTGGGCCAAATGGAATTGTGAGATTGCTACATAACCACATTGATATATAGGTGGATCTCATATTGGACTAAATCTCATTCTTTGATTAAATAGGATTTGACCACATGGCCAAAAATCTTAGCAAAGTTCCTAGAGTATGATCCTTGCATAGGAAACTTACATAGAGAAGAAATCCAATATTAACTTAGGGACAAAATCATCCATGACATTTTCTACATAACCACAATGATTTTTCACTATATCTCATACCACACTCACACTCAACATTTCATTATCTCTTGACCATTTGGTTAAGCCCATGGTCAAGTCTCACTATTAATAGAATTTGATCTTCTCGCCGAAGTCCATGGCAAAGTTTTTACTATATGATTCTTGCAAGAGAAACATAATTAATGCTAACTTAGGGCCAGGATAATCCATGAGATTTGATACATAAGTACACATATTTATGGTTGGATCTCATACCACACTTAATCTCAAATTTCAATATTTCATTTTATGGAAGAGTCCCTTTAGAGTACATTTGTCTTGTATTTCGTAAAAACTTGTGTTGTTGTGTTTTCAATTTTCAACTTAGAAATCTTATACATTTATTTGGGTTTTGTGAATTTTGAATATTTTTAAATCCACTTTTGTCTAACAACTTTTTCTCTTTGTAGAACTATTCAATGGCAAAGAAAGATAGCACATCCAAAAAGGAGACCCAAACCATTGATGGAGTTAGTGGTGGTTTTGTGTATCCATGGTATGTGGATGTTTATGATAGTCAAGGAAAAAGAGCTGACAATGTTCTCTTATTCACTTTGAAGAGTGATATTGCATTTTTTCAACAAGATGGTGCCATAGAGAAGATAACAGATGGATGTGCTGGGAAAGAGGGAATACCATGTAATCTTGTTAAGATCAAGGGGAAAAATGTAGTATATAAACTTGATCCTTTGTCATTTCACTTTGCCAGTATTAAAGAGGATGAAGAATACTCTTTGAAAACAATGGGATGGACCTTATTTGAGGAGGTAAAGGGCACATAAGACATTATATTAGCATTCCAAGCTGTTCAAAATAGTGAGCTACTTTCCCTATTAAGAAAATGTGATTGCCCCAACAAAAGAATGAAGCTCCAAGATAAACTAATAGACTTGAGATCTTCATCTTCTCCTCAAGAAGAAAATAATTCATGGAATCCCACAAGCTCAAAGTCAAAATCACCTCAACAAAGTTCCTTGTCACAAGCTCTTGTTGTTAGTATGGCTGCTAACACTACTAAGAATGATGCCACTTTACCTTCCATGTTAGAAGTTACACCTGCAAAGCCAATGATTTCTCTTGAGGTCAAGGGAGTAGAAAGAACATTCGATTTTCCTGAAATAGTTAAGAAAAAGGGAAAGAAGAAAGAATTAGGATTTCACATGTTTGAAAAATTCTTTCCATTTGGGCCAACAACACAATTTCCTATTCTCGTTGATAGGTGTTATGAGGCACCTCCTTTGTATGCTTATAGGTCACTATGTTGGGATTATGTAGAGAAGCTAACCACGTCTTTCATAAAGACTCCCATGAACCCAGCAACAACAGCATATCTTATGCCTTTTGTACAAGACAACAATGAGAAGAGATCCATGCATCGTGATGAGGTGGATGCTAATAAGTTGGACACTTATAGTTATTGGATCATATCAGGGCTTCACTCAATTCATGCAGCAAAGATATATATTTAGAGTAATACTACACATTGTCTAGTAACTAAGCATTTATACACCACAAGAAATGCTAGAATATTATTTGATTGTCCTGCGGAAATGTGCATTGAGCTTTCACGAATGACAAATATGGAATCACATAATGTTATGAAGAATGCACCTTATGTTGAGCAACTTCAACAATTAAGAGATCAATGGTGGCTAGCATTTGGTTCTCCACCAAAACCCCAACAAGGGCTTTCTAAGACGAGCTCTCAAAGAGTACCATGGCAGGTAATCATATATAAGCTTACCTTCTTTTTTTTGTGAAGATTAGTGTGATGCTCTTTCTTTTGTTCTATGCTCACTATTTTGATCTTTTTCTTGCAGAGATTTGTGGCATACATTGGAGAAAATTGTGCATCTAGAGATTGCCATATGATTGTTAGCTCCCAAGAAATATTTGATAGTTGGATCAAAATCATGAAGAGATACTCTAGAGATGAACTTATATCCCAAGAGGAGAGTTCGAGAAAAAAGGGAAGGCAACCTTCTCCTACTGCATTTCGTTGCCTTATGGGTTTAAAGGATGGAGACATCCTTACACTACAAGAGGAGATCAATGAAGGTCATATCCTTTTTCTTAGAAACAAATGGGATAAGGAAGATACGATTGACATGGAAACAAGGGCTAAGCAAATCAAGCAAGATAGGGTCCTAAAGGAGGAATTAGTCACTCTTTTCAATGCTTCAGTTCCAGAAAGTAGCGCTGTGATGAAGACTTGGGAAGAGCTTGTTGATGATTATGATATCAATGATGAAGTCTACACAAAGATTTTAGGCATTTGCAATGATTGGGTATCAAAGAAGCTCACATGTGGAGCTGATGCAGGGTCCCTACCAAATGGAGCAAAAGATATTGTGAACTTCCTAATTGGAAAAAAGCAAAATCCTCTTCAATCCTCCACTACTTCCCCTTGGCGTGTATATGTTGTTGGATGCAATCTAGAAACCTTTGATCTTATACATAATGTTTACAGAGATCCAATTACCATTGGGGTTGTTGTTCTAGATGCAACACATGGGGTTGAGGGAATGAAATGGGACTCTATAAAGTTTGGAAAGGTTGTATCCACTCTACTACAAATGACATGTGAACCTAAACAATTCATGTTGATATCATTTCTTGATCGAAAGCAAATGGCAGCTTTGGAAAATGCTCTTGAAAGCATTTCTTGCAAGTATCGCATGCTAGTTGGTAGTGTTGACTTCCTACCAATGGATAGAACGTTTGTTTTTGGATCTATAAATTCTTTTGTGGTTTTGACATTAGTGACCATGGAGAAAAGCTTCATCAATTTTGAGCGATATATAAACAATGTCAACAAGCCTTCCATTTTGGACTTTGAAGGCTTGGACAAGGAGTGCAATGATGAAGATCTTGAAGAAGAACAAAGGATTGCAAAGGCCGTTTTGAGAAAGAAAATGAAAGTTATGGAAACTACAATCAAAGCATTCAATGATGCTCATGAGGTTGTATTTGATGTATATGCAAGTGGACTTGCATCTAAGGTGGCATTGATAAATCATATGAAGACTATTGCAGTGGTTTGCAACACTCAAGAGCAAAGAGAGGTTGAAGCACAATTGTGGAGGGTCCATGAGAGTGCCAAACAAAATTCAAACTCCCAAGAGGTTCCTCCTACTGAAGTTCAAGTTATTGAAGTACCACCCGAGGGCATAGAAGAATCAAGCCAAGATATAGCAAGTCTAATTATGAAAGAGAAATTAAGAGCTACTTCAGGTGTTTAAACTCTGTTCCTTCTCCTTTCATCAAGGAAGACACATTGATGTAATTTTGATTTTTTTCTTGAGAAGTTACTTCCATTAGCATTTGTAATATTTTCTTTCTTTGATGATATTAATTAAAGAAACTATGTCTTTGGTTTTTTAATTTTTTATAAAAGGTACCAAGCATGTTTGGTTTAAATTTTTTATTTAAGTAAATATTTTACCAAATCGGTATTAAAGAGCTCATTAAAATTTATCATCCTTTGTAAGGATAACTATTTAATTGTAATCTAGTGTGTAATAATACTTATCATAATGAAAAGTTTGAGCTATCTATGCAAAATTTACTTAAGTCTATTTTAGATATTATTTCAATTAAACTCTTATATGTGTTGTGTTATGATCTTGTCATGTTAGTTTTGGTTAGATTTGTCCACATGGTCAAATCTCTTATCTCCTATAACCTCTTTTACTACATCACTAGTGTATGTCTATGCATGTACCTTAGGATAAGAAAGCCAACAATATATTGCACACCCCAAAAAAGATTCATTGCACCTCCCAAAGGAGTTTTACCTCAGTTATAAATATTGCAACAAAGATTTCTCTCCAATGTATCTTTTGAGATGTGTATATGGAATATTAAGGTAAAATCCTTGTTACAATTCGTGAGTTTAAATATCTATGGGATATAACTAGTTCAAAAATAGAATGGTTGGTCCTTAAGAAGAAACTATGAAAACTTATTCAAATAAAGTATAGCTTATCTCAATTAAATTGTCATGTGTCACTTATATGTGACATAGTTTTGGTCACATGGTCAAAAGTATCATGTTTAAATTTTCTTTTAATAATTAGGACTAATAAACATCTTCTTTATACATGCCATTTTGAAGGTCTTTTTAAAAATTGATTATGTTAAATATTATAATGATAATATAATTTGTGCAACTAATTACAAGAATCTATTGTTAGTATCTCAAGTATACTTATAACTAGCGATAAAAAGTAGATATGGAAAAATGACTTTATTAGAATAGATTTTACTTCAAAAAATTTGTCATATATTTTTTTTTCACCTCATGATATTACTTTTGATTAGATTTGACCACATGGTCAACTGTCTCTTTTCTTAAGACATCATTTTTTAAGTAGTACCTATTTATGTATTTATCAATGTGAAGTTAAATTGCTTTAGTGTTCTATGCCAGTTTATAGCTCAAAAATTAGGTAGAATGATGAGGAAGTAAATAAATCTAATGTGCTTCTTTTTCTTCTTTGTAACTTCAACTAAGACATCTATGGTTGGATATCTAGCAGATTCAACAACAGTAGAGCACGATGATGTGATTGATGTTTCCTTGATAAGAAATGCAACACAATTATGTGTAATACTTGATCTCAATGGTCTTCTTTTACAACGATGCTTTGCTAAGTCTAAAAGGTTTCAAAGCTTTCAAATGGGAAAGCAATGGCGTGTTCTTCGACCAGGATGTATGGAGTTTCTTGAAGCCTTATTTGCAAGATTTCAAGTGGGAGTTTGGTCAATAGCTTTACATAAGAATGTCATGGCAGTTATTAAGTGCTTGGAGATCCATGCAAAAAGGAAGTATCCTTTCTTCATGATTTGGGGCCAAGAACAATGTCATAGACATCGACTCAAAATCATATATAGGCCAGATAAGATGGGAGTAGAAGCAATGTTCAAGTCTTTGAAGTATGTATGGGATCAATATGGAGATGTTTGTCAGCATACCAAGACTATTCTCATAGATGATAGTCCTTACAAAGGATGTCCAAATCCTGTTGAGAATTGCATTTATCCAAAAACATTTGATATTGATCGTGAAGACTCTATCTTGATCAAAGAACTTCTACCATACTTGACTCGCTTAAGCAAATACCATGATGCACGTGAAGTCATCAAGTTTGATCGATATGAACATGATCCAGTTCAATATGGACATGAATTGTATGCTCAATTTAAGGTTGTCATTGATGAATGGACTAGAGCAGAGAATGATGGTATTTCATCTTCATCATCAGTACCGCACGAGACCATGATTGATAAAGATGGTATATATGTTCAATCTTCAATTACTTCTTGCTTCAAGAGACTATCTATTATACAAACATCCTCAACAAATGCTTCACGTCATCCGTCTCTTACATTGAACAGCTCACAATTATCCATGTTGAAGCAAACTCCTTTAGTCTCTACTTTGAAAGATATGGAAGCAATGCAACTTGCTCATGAGTTAGGATATCACAAACCTTTCATAAATGGTAGTGCAGCTAAACGTTTTATACAAAATCTACAAAATTTGTATTTTTCCAATATACATGATGTAACAAGAAGGCGCTGACTCTATATGGATTAATTTTGACTTTCATAATAGATATATCCCTTACATTAAAGGCTTTTACATGGCTATGAAATATATGCTTGTTAGAAATTTAAAGTGTTTTATGTAATTACCTTGGTGTTTCTAAACACCACCAATATCAATGAGAGAATCTACTTGATGTTTCTTATTATTTCAATAACATTAGTTAATTGTATTGAAATTTCTTATAAAGTGGTTTAAATCCTATTTTGTACTTTATGATAGTCTACTATACAAACATACTCAACAAATACCTCGCATCATCTATCACTTACATTGAACAACTCACAATTATTCATGTTGAAGTAAACTCCTTTAGTCTCTACTTTGAAAGATATGGAAGCAATGCAACTTGCTCATGAATTAGGATATTACAAACATTGAACAACTCACAATTATCCATGTTGAAGCAAACTCCTTGAGTCTCTACTTTGAAAGATATGGAAGCAATGCAACTTGCTCATGAGTTAGGATATTACAAACATTTCATAAATGGTAGTGTAGCTAAATTTTTTATACAAAATCTAAAAAATTTATATTTTTCCAATATACATGATTAACAAGAAGGCGCTGACTCTATATAGACTAATTTTGACTTTCATAATAAATATATCCCTTACATTAAAGTATTTTATATGGCTATGAAATATATGCTTGTTAGAAATTTAAAGTGTTTTATGCACTTACCTTTGTGTTTCTAAACACCACCAATATCAATGAGAGAATCTACTTGATGTTTTTTATTCTTTCAATAACATTAGTTAATTGTGTGGAAATTTTTTATAAAGTGGTTTAAATCCTATTTTGTACTTTATAACCATCTACTATACAAGCATACTCAACAAATGCCTCACATCTTCTATCACTTACATTGAACAACTCACAATTATCCATGTTGAAGCAGACTCCTTTAGTATCTACTTTCAAAGATATGGAAGCAATGCAACTTGCTCATGAGTTAGGATATCATAAACATTTCATAAATGGTAGTGTAGCTATCTACAAAAGTTGTATTTTTCCAATATACATGATGTAACAAGACAGTGACTCTATATGGACTAATTTTGACTTCCATAGTAAATATATCCCTTACATTAAGGGCTTTTGCATGGCTATAAAATATATGCTTGTTAAAAATTTAAAGTGTTTTTGTAGCTACCTTGGTGTTTTTAAACGCCCCTAATATCAATGAGGAGAATCTACTTAATGTTTTTTATTCTTTCAATAACATTAGTTAATTGTGTTGAAATTTCTTATAAAGTGGTTTAAGTCCAATTTTGTACTTTATGTCTTAGCTAACAAATAAGTCTTGATTGATTATAAAATTTATGTCTATTTCTTTGGAAACACAAACCATTGGTCAAAGGTTAAATCTTTAGTCTTAGAAAAATCATAAACTTTTAGCTTGCTATATAAATTTTTATTTTATGATATGAAAATTCATTTAGCTAGTCAAAGTGTGAAACTTGTTAATTTTGGCCAAAGTCAATATCCATCTTGTCCATATATTGTCAAGGTAGATAGAGATTTTGAATAAAAGATATTTATATATCATGCATATACATACAAAAAATGTAAATGGAGTGAGCAATTATTTGACATACTTGTGTCTATTGGTTTACACAAAAAAAAAACCATCACATCATAGGTTATCCAAACTTATTACGATATGGTATTAGGTCAAGTTATTAAACCACAGCTAGTTAGTGGTGACTCTTTTAAGGTCCTAGTTCATGAAACTTATACATGTCACTTTAAATGATGCTATATCTAAAAGAAAAAACTCGTATTATAATATCTTCAAATCCATAACATTATAAATTTTGGCCATGATAATATATTTTCATACAATGTTTAAGGCTCTTGTATTCAAAATTCTCTCTCCACTCCATCAAACCTTTGTATTCTTACATTAAACTTGGAAATTTCCTAGGTATATACTAGTTAAGCCTCCTTGATGTTTCCACCACCATACAACATCATATTTTGTTAGTATGCTAGAAAAGATAGAGGTGAAATCTAAATCTCGTAACAGCCACATAGCTTACATTCATCATTTAAGCTCTCAAGATGTCTGATCTCATATTTGTAACATACAAAGTGCCCTTTAAAGATAAACATAAACATAGTGCTCTCTTTCATTCACAAAAGTAAGACATTCATTCAAAGTGGGACTTGGGAAATTCCCAAAATCTCTAATATGGTGTTATATTGTACTTATAAAAGTTACAAGACATTTGCATAGGTTTTAACTTAACTAAATTCTAAATAAAATATAAATTTATCAAGGATTTAGACATTATTTAGATAAATGAGTTAATACAATTATGATCATTGTATGGATTGAAAGCATTTGTACACAATTTTTTATTAACTTTGATCCAATGTAGACACCATGATCTTTTGTGACTTTGTATCCCAATAATGCAAACTATGAGAGATATGAAGTACACTAAAATTGAATGATTGGTTGATATTATTTTGATAAATTTAATAGTTAGCTTCATTATATGGTTTAAAGCTATATGAACACATATTGACTTTTGATCCAATGTATATATTACTATGAAGAAATACATTGATATAATGTTTGTGAATGCATATTGACTTTGATCCAATGAATCGATGTTTATTAACTTGTGGATTGGTTTAGTTAATATTGGCCATTGTGTCATTGAAAAGCATGGATGCAATAAGATTGGATCTAATTTGATTATAGTGAGATTGGATCTAGTTGAGTACAATAATGATTAGATGTAGTTGGATCTAATAAGTTTTGGATAAGATTGGACCTATATGTATAAGATGTGGTTGTATGCTCAGAATAAAAATTGATAAAAATATTTGTGGGCCTACATCTATGCATAAGATTGGAATGTGTATTTTACCTGGTATAAGGTAGACTTGCATCTATTTTAAACATACAAGTAGATCTTTTATATATAAGATCTTGTATGCGTTTTTCCCTTCTATTCTAAACATAAGACTAGATCTTACATATGAGATCTATTTGTATAAAAACTAGCTGTATTCTATTTATATAAGATGTAGTTGTATGTATAGAATAGCAATTGGTAAAAAGAATTGTAGACCTACATCGATGCATAAGACTAGAATATGTGTTTTGCTTGATATGCACTTACAATATTATGGTATGTAAATATTTTGGGTTAGTGAAAGGTATGTCTATAAGATATCTTAAAGATTTAAAGGTCTATAAGATCTATTCCTATTTGTTATTGCAATAAGATATTGATCTCAATTCATGCTTCATTTTTTGTTGAAATTTTTGTAGTACGTGATCACATTTATACATGATTTTTTGATTTATCATTGTTGTAAGTGTGGGATCTCTTGTATTGATTACTTGAGGAGATATTAAGACATAGGGTGATTAATTTTGCATAGGGTTATTTAACTTGCATACCACATTTGGCCATATGTATGACATAGGGTGATTAATTATCATGACAAAGTCATAGTAGTCTCAATTCTTATATTCAAGTCACTACTGTCCATATCTCGATTCAATTAATGCTTTGTTATTTGTTACTCATGGTGTACAATCATAGTTTACTGGAGATATCTATTTGTCATATATTCATTCAACATATATTTATTTACCACATATTCATTAGTATTTCAATTCATGTTATTGAGTAATGATCATATGCATGAGACACATGTATTGTTTTAATCAGTCAATGCATTTTGCACACATGGGCAGCATAGGAAAACTTGCATTTGATCACATAGGGAAATCTACACTCATTGATCTAAAGAAGCTTGCATTTGATGACTTATTATGACATAGAGAATCTTGCATTTGATGAAAGTTTATGCATCGCTTCTTGTTTGCAATTGCAATAGGATATTGATCTCAATTTATGCTTCATTTCTTGTTGAATTTTTTGAAGTATATTATCACACTTTGTGCATGATTTGTTGGTTTATCATTGTTGTAGGTGTGGGACAACTTGCATTGGTTATTTTGAGTATGTGTTGTGACATAGGGAAACTTGCATTTGTTATGATTGGAAATGACTCCATTCCATGTCTCATACTAAATGTAAACCTAATGACTATTAGGAATTTATGATATTAAAGTAAACTTAATAATAAATGCATAAAAGTTTATGAGATTGTGTCAATTCAATGCATTTTCTCTAGTTAGAAAAATGATAATGTGCCTCTTGTGGATCAAGGCTAGCGAAAGTTAATAGTACAAAAAAATTAGGATATACCCATATGAAGTATACTTATTTGAGCTTTTTCTCTTGTGCCAAGTGAGAAGAATTAAGCAGTCAATATAGAACTATTATGATTTTTTATTTCTTCTTTGTTCACAAGTTATTTCTTAAAAACTAGGTGGCCATGATAAATATTGAAACTAAGAGAGACCAAAAGGATTTGAATATATTGACACATCCATCTACATAGCACTTTTTATAGATAACATGTAAATGATTAAACTTTCACATTAGCAATTCAATGTTCAACACTCTAAGTGTTGCCAATAGATTCATTAATACTCATATAGAAATGGGTGACTTCAACTATAACCTATATCCATATGTGTCTTATGCACTAACATCACCAGTGATTAGGAGCTAATATATTGAGGATAACACAATGGAGTTTGTTTCTTCAAGCCAATATAATGCTCTATCTCCTAATGCCTCTTTTACATCCATGTTACATGCTGCATGTACATGCCATCTACATGCCCAATAACATGTTTGCCCCACTAATTGAATATTTGCCCCCTAGATTACATCAGTAGGAAAAAATGCTTGGTTGTTCATGATTATTATGAAAATGAGATGGGTATTTTTAAGGTTCACATTATGAATATTTAATAAAAGCATTAAGATTAATTAAATCTCATTGTTTTCATCAATAAGTAAATAATAATGTAGCAATTACGTAACATATTGCAAAGTTGTTCATTGTTAAAGAACCAACAAACCATCAAATATTAAATGAAAAACTAAACATCCGATCTAATGATGCAGAAAACATCAAATTAAATAAAAAATTAACATCTGAAAAACTAGACATTCTTCATATGCAAGAAAATGGCATATCTAATGTGCGAACGCAAATAACCATGGATTAAAAAACAATGAAAAGTAGCTTGCAAACTTTCTTATTAGAGAGAGGTCTGAGAGGAGAGAGAAAATATAAGGAAGAGAGAGAAGGCTACAAAGAGGAGAGAGAAATAGTAGAAAATGAGTAGGATGATAGAAAGAAGTGAGAGAAAGAAAGCACAACCATGAAATATGTGCAAGGTAGGTGAAGAAGATGAAAGAGACTGGTATTATTAATAAATAGTATTGGAAAATGAGCCTCCTTATATCTTATATATCTTTCCATTTTTTGGTTTTATTTCTTCTTATTTCTCATTTTTCCCTTATTGATTTCCCCACCATTAGGAGTGCGACTTGGCATAGTTGGTAAGCTAACACAAGTTGATACTAGGTTTTCTAATCCTACTTCTTTTGAAAACTTACAACAACCCTAAACAAGTTTTCAAGTTTTCTCAACAAAGAACAATTTCAAATTTATTATTTAGATCTAAACAGTTTCATGCATTCCAACCACAACAATAGCTTGCAAACCATTTCCCACTTTGGGATGTTGCCTTTGCAATGAAGGACTTGAAAAGAATGTTGAATTTGAAATCGTATAGCTTGTGAAGATAAGTATTGTGATAAACCACGGATGATGCTTTAACCTAAGAATCTGCATGGTTCATGTATACTGAAATGCTTTAACATGGATACATATCTAAGTAAATAGGAATGCCACAAGGGCACTGATATGTTAGACAATGAGCCTCTACATCTTATATATCCTCCCATGTGGATGGTTTTATTTTCCCTTATTTCTCATTTTCCCCATATTTATTTTTTAAATCACCTCTCCATTACATTTCGATGTAAGTCCACAACACCTACTGAGCCATCGACACATCCAAGTCTACATGCTTTGCAATATTTCCATAGAAGTCCATCAATTGTGCAATCCATGCATGTGCCATCATCCACAACATTCTCATGTTCTAGCATTATCCATAACACATGTTGAGCCGCAATCAACTAAGAAGAAGGGAGAAAAGAAATCTCATCCTTTGGCTCCATCATAAAATGTTGACATACATTTCTCTTCACTTGCCAATGACAATGATGGGATAAAGAAAAAAGGCCATCCATAGGGGAGATACAAAGATTGACATCTTGTTAAAGCACTTCAAAGAGCAATGGGTCCATGTCTACAAAGGAAAATTACATCCTAAGGATAAAGAGCTAGGTGTTGCCCTCATGATTGATTGGGTGAAAAATAGGATAGAAACCTTTGGAAAAAAGTACAAGAAGGTTAAGACTAAATCTTTGGCTATAGGGGGTGTTCCCTCCACATGAAAAGACTTTGACATGTTGGATATTTTATGGTCACACACACAACACTAGTAAAACAATAAGATAGAAGAAATAACATTGATAAGGAAAAGGATATGTTTCAATTAGGAGAGGGTATAAAGGGGGGGGGGGGGGGTGGAGAAGATAATTAGAATGGTTCATTGGCCTTGATATTGAAGGCCCTAGATGAAGGCATGGAACATATGTATGCAATTATGTGTTGCATGAGTGAAGCCCAAAAGGATCATGAAAGAGAAGTGGAGGAATGGCACAAGCTACATGAACAAAAGATTCATTGAATGCAACTAGAGGAGGAGGACAAAGTGCATGAAGATGTACATGAGGATATGCAACTAGAGATTGCAAAGCTTTCTTCTTAATAATAGGAAACACACTGATCTACTAATATTGTTAATGTTTAAAAACAATGTGTGGGAGATGGCCTTTCAAAATGGCATCCATTGTCCAATACAAGTTGGAGAACCAACATTGATATGTGGACATGATACCATACATTTTATGATGCATTCTATGAGCTAAAATATTAGATGGAGCCACATTTTCCATATTCAAATGAGAAGGCTCTTGCTATACGAGTAGATCTAGCTTTATTATGTGTCATATGGCATCTTACTATAGGGTTATAAAATTGTGATTGAGCTATTCAAGATAGCTATCTCCAAAATTAGGAAATATGTTGAAGTAGTTGTCAATATATCGTACATTCCACATATGTTTACTAGTAGTTTAATTATTATCCCAATTGGGAAAAATTTGTGGACCATAAAAATGGACAAGTTTGAGGAGCTAACTTGTCTCTTGAACATGTGTGGAGCCATTGATGGCATGCACATATGGCTCTAAAAAAAACAAGAACAAATTAAATACTTTCCAGCACAATATAGTTATAGATATTTGTTCCATAGTTTCTTACTAGGGAGTGGTTTAATCAAGGAAGGAAGTTGGTTTGGAACGTATTATGTGTCACTCCCCCTGGTGGAACACATGACTTCACTTATCTCAAGGACTCAAAAGTCTTTCACCAAATAAATTCTTACAATATGCTTTTAATGAACCCATTTTACAAGTGCTAGGTATGAAATCAGACCATAGCTTGTAGGGGACTTGCATATAAGCCCACCAACTTTTTTTATTGAAGGCATTTAAGCCAAACTTGAGGCCACAATCTAAGACAAGAAAACTGGAATCAAAAGGAGGCCATGATCTAAGTCAAGATGGTTTTGGGATTCTGAAAAATAGATGTAGGATTTTAAGGGAATAAAATGAACCCTTGCCATTTACCTCAAAGCTTGTTGTTGTCTATTGTCTTTGACATAATAGAAGGGAGGTAGAGTGTTCAGAATAGAAAGGTCCACACAAAATGGAGAGATTGCATTTTGGTGGAAAAAAATACAAAGATGATGACCATGGGCTGTCAATGAGATTGTTGTTGTATCAAGAATGTATTTGAAGGTCATTGAGAGAACAATGGTCTTCATATGTAGGATTTTTTGGCATATTCATAATGTTATATTTAATTTGCAAACTTTGAGAAGTAGATATGGATTGACATATGCTTATTTGTTTGGCCTAGGACAATTGATGGAGTGGACTTACTATTATAGGAGTAATTTTTCTATTTGGTAGAATCTCCATATTCATTAGAGGTCGCAATGTGCTTGTCATTGTCTCCTCTTGCATTTCACATATTTACATAATTGCATGGATGGTAATATGCATTGAAAGAGGTTTATTAAACCCATACGGCCCTTCCATGTGCTAGTGAAGTGGTTAGTGGAGGAAGATTAAATCCACATCTATCCTAAACCTTACATAGTTGGATTTTACATATTAAACATTAATATTAACATAAACTAAAACTAAAACTAACATTAACATTACTATTAACAAAAACCTAACATCAATACATAAAAACCCTAAAAGTAAAATTATCATTAATATTAATTATAAAATACTTTGAAATTTTAAAATTAAAAAATTAAAAATACTCTCTCTCTCTCTCTCTCTCTCTCTCTAACTCATACCCCCTCATACTTCTTAGTGCCATAGAGGGGGCACTTTGGGTGGCTGCTACCTAAGGCGGCTTAGGGCAACGTTGCCACTATCATGGTTGGTTAGGGATCAAAAAATCCCCTAGACTTATGCCTTCTTAGAGGGCCCACAAGGGCTCTACATGTGTTTGCATGTCAGTACAGATCCATGAGCCCCATGGCCCCTACCAATGCCCTCAACAAAGTGGGGTGGGGCTATAGGATAGGGCTACATCACCACTCGCCCCCCCCTTCCTCCTCTTCTCCCCCTTCCCCTCTTGCCCTACCCCTCCCTTCTTCCCCCTCGAACCCTTTTCCTCTTCCTTCACCTTCAAAGCCCTCCCCCCTCCCCTTCTCTTTCCCCATTCAAAACCTTCTTCTTATTCCTTTATCCTTCTTCCTTTGAGAGGTGGAGAGGGTAATGACTTGAGAGGCAAAGATGGAGATGGTGAAATGAGGCAATAGCCTTGCTTCCATCTTCATTGTCTTGGTTTCTTCTTCACCTTCCTTGCAACCTCCATGAATACAGAGAGTGCAATAGTAGGTTTTATGGAGGAGTTAAGAACTATGAGAGGCAAGCCTTCATGGAGAAAGCAATGTACCTTCCTCTTAGGCTATGGATTAAACAAAAAAAAAAGAGCTTGAGAGACTCACCTCTTGCAAATAATAGAATGGAAGCAAATGAGTAACTTGAAAAAGAGAAAGAGTAGATGAGAGACAAAGAGAGGCCATCACTCTTTTATCTCTTGCCCACAAAAAAAGGGTGGAAAAATAGTTTTTCTTCCATAAACCCTTAATTGTGACACCTCCTCCAAACATTGCATGTGCCTTTGTTGCCTAGATTTACTTGTGATATTTCAATTGAATACACAATAATGATATTGACAATTATTACAATATTCAATAAATGATGCAATTTTGTGGACATGGACAATTAAAGTCTATTGGCGGCTACCATGATTTTCTATTAAGGATGACATTCTCTAGGACTATTGCCATCCTATCATTGAATATTCTAGTATACCATTTCTCATTTTCCAAATAGAAAAACTCTAAGTAATTTTCTTTCAATTCTTTTGTTGTTTTACAAATAGATGCCCTCTTGTGTCATGTGAGAACCCACAAAGGATCACCATTCTATTTTACTTTGATTATTAATTCATGGTTAAGGCTACAATCCATTAGTTTGTTGGGTCTCAAAGCCTTCAACGAGTTGTGCCTCTCGGGGTGGAAATTTTCTACTTAGCTCCTTCTTCTTACAATCTCTTCTCCCTCTTTATCTTGAGCTTTTGGGCTTATATGCTATGCTCGTCTCTGCACCTTACGATAAAATCAAGATTCACTCCCAATCTCACTTGGATGGGGGTGAATATTTTCTTCTTGATGCCTCCCTTTCAACAAAACATCACATTCTTTGTTCACATAGGAATGCTCATGGTGATGAAAGTTTGGCTCCTTTAGTTTTAGGCAATGTAAGCTCCATCTCCCTTTTAGACACATCGTGCAAGGAACCCATCAATAAAATCCCAACCATTGACCTAGAGATGGCAACTACTACAGCATGTAATACAACAAAAAAGACTCCTTGATGGAAGGAAATACTTCCATGGGCTTCTTAGACACCTTTGTTCTAGACCACATATGAATGGTTTCTTTCTTGTTAAGTATGATGACTTTTGCTATCATTTCAACTTGAAGGGCATGATGGTGATTGCCACCTATACCCTGTTTTCTCTAAAAACTTTTGTTGTCATTTCAACTTGAAGGGTCTGATGGTGATCGCCATATGTGATACAAAGGAGGAAGATGCTAATACCCAAATCCTTTTTTGGGAGTGCTTTAATAATATAAAATGGGAGACTGGTCACCCCCCCCCCCAATGGACTTTGTTGGCTTCATGGCAGACGAAGTGGACACTGATTAGATTGCGATCAGGGCAGTGTTCAACAAGGGAATTGAAAATACAATGAAGAGAGAGATCATGCTTGCTTCATTGGGGGAAATGTTTGTTGAAGCATTCCAAGAAGCTAATCCCTCCCAGCTTGACAAATGAGCACCTTGCATTATTGTGGTGGCAGTCCCACAAACTACCAAATGAGAACATCAAAGCTTTGGAGAAATGGTTGAACTGATGGAAGAGTAGAGTTGATCGCACTAGAAAAACCATACACACATACTTTTTTTTCATAAGCAAACTAATATTTAATTTGTTATCTTCTTAAATCTTAGAGGCAATTCCAGACACATCCAATCCCCTAGCAACATGCTCAAATCCTGAATACAAATTTATTAGAGAGCGTACATGCAAGATGGATAACAAGATGGAAAGAAAAAATTAACTTTATATGATGTTTGTGTGATGGATCATATCAACTCATATCTATATCCATTGTAAGTTGGATCTCATCAATTGGAATTCATGACAAGAAGGTACCCTGCAAATGGATCAGACCTGCTAGACACCCTATTAAACAAGGTGCTTGCTTGAAGTACTCCATCCTAGAAATGTGTTGCATGGTGGTCCAAAATGCAATGGTAGGCAACCCTTTCTATGGTGAGCCAATTCTAAATAAAAATGATGGAACATTGCAAAGAAAAAGAAATAGCACAAATGGTTGTAGCTCCCATAAACCAAGCTATGTTATGGAGTCTAGGGAGAGGATGCCTAAAGGCTCACGTCACAAAATAACATTTGACTCTACTCCACGTGAGACTAGAAGCATTGATTTAGTGGAGGAGTCACTTGATGGGAGGAGTGATGACAACCAACTTGCAATAGTCTTCATTGAGGAGGCTGTGCATAGGACCTTATGGGCTCTGCGCAAAATGCCTTTGCATTCTAAAAGGAAATGTTTTGGGCTGGTGAATAAGAAGAGGTGCACACATTCAATAGATAGCAAGTCTCCGGGTTTGGTTGCACCTTGCTTTTTTGAGAGAAAATTCCAAGATAAGTTGATCCCTCAATGGTTTTGATTCTACAACAATAATATAGAACACATTTGGGATGCTAACAAATAGGTTCAACATATTCCATATTGCCTTCTATTTGGCATATTGCTAGGGGACAAATGTGTCACGTGAAGAAATCCTTTAACTTAAGATGGTTGGGTTCAATGTCAAGGATGGGGATAGTCCCTCAATACCAATTGTTAATGTTATTTTAGAAGAAATCCTTTCTCTTGAGATGGTTGGATTAAATGTCAAAGATGGGGATAGTCCAGTCCCTCAATGCCAACCATTAATGTTGTTTTAGGAGAATCAAGACAAGGCTCCTCATCTAGGAGATGGAGCAAGAAGTGGAGGCATGGTATATCAAGAGAAGTAGAAAAGAAAATAGATCTAGCCAAATCTTTAAATGTAGCATTTGTGGAGCAACCTAATGCCATAGACTCCTTTTTTATGATGACTAAACACTTGTATGAGGCGGAAATCAAGTATGAACCATTATGCTCTTGCCCAAATCTGTGTGTGTGTGTGTGTGTGTGTGTGTGTGTGTGTGTGTGTGTGTGTGTGTGTGTGTGTGTGTGTGTGTGTGTGTGTGTGTGTGTGTGTGTGTGTGTGTGTGTGTGTGTGTGTGTGTGTGTGTGTGTGTGTGTGTGTGTGTGTGTGTGTGTGTGTGTGTGTGTGTGTGTGTGTGTGTGTGTGTGTGTGTGTGTGTGTGTGTGTGTGTGTGTGTGTGTGTGTGTGTGTGTGTGTGTGTGTGTGTGTGTGTGTGTGTGTGTGTGTGTGTGTGTGTGTGTGTGTGTGTGTGTGTCAATGAGCCATACCTTGCTTACAAGCATTTGTATTACATCTTATAAAAGTGTTAGGTCTAGATAAGAATCACTATATGTTGATTCTATCAAACCTTAAACAAACTCCAAAGTACTCCAAAAATTTTGCATTTGTCATGGAAACTCCAAAGGTAGTCTTAGAAAATTGAAATGAAAGGTTCACTTTTAAAAAACCCCCAAAATCCACCAAATACCCCATCCACACACACACACACACACACACACACATACACACACACACACACACACACACACACACACACACACACACACACACACACACACACACACACACACACACACACACACACACACACACACACACACACACACACACACACACACACACACACACACACACACACACACACACACACACACACACACACACACACACACACACACACACACACACACACACACACACACACACACACACACACACACACACACACACACACATCCACTCACAAATATCCCATACACAGACGACTTCCACAAACTCAAACCACCCAAGCACTCATACTAAACTCGCACTCTCCAAACACACATCCACTCACAAATATCCCATACACACACCACTTCCACAAACTCAAACCACCCAAGCACTCATACTAAACTCGAACTCTCTAAACACACATCCACACATAAAAGAATCTAAACCCCTTACACACAACCAACACATGCAAAACCCTACATCCCACATGAACCCTAACCTTCACCACCTCACCACTTTCATTACCTCACCACTCACATCACCTCACCACTTGCCCCACCTAATACTTGCACCACCCTAGCTCACTCGCACCACCTTGCACTTGCACCACCTTAGCTCACCCGCACCACCTTACCACTTGCACCACCTAGGACTTGCATCACCTCACCACTCAACCATCTCACCACACCATCCATTTTCTCTTATGCATGTTCACTTACACACACATATACAAGCCTATCTTTCCCTCACACCTTTCTCTTACACACTATACTTACTTATACATACATCCTTACTCTCTTACCTCATGCATTCACACACACCAAGTTATTATAAGTGTATACACACCCACCCCCCCTAAGTCACCATACACACACATTACACATCAACAAGACCCACCTATCTACCCTCACACACACCACAAATACATAGACTTCATTCTCACACGAACCCTTACACCCCTTCCACAACTTACCCCACTCATAACCATACACACATGATACGCACACTCATTTGCATTTCCTCACTTTCCCTCACTATTGAAATACATACTTAACACACTTACACACTAATATACCCCAACATACCACTCACATTCATCACGAATGCACCAAAAAATACATACACATATAACCATGGTCACACCCCATACATGCTAAACACAGTTTTACAGCCACACATGAGGCACACTCCATAATCCCATACGCATACACACACACATCCATACATCCACATGCACTCTTATCTTAGTAATAATGCACACATTCTAGGCCAATCACATAGCTAAGTTCATCTTACACTATGTTAGTTACCCCATTAGTTATATACTAGGATCGTCCCCAATGTCACATAAGTTATACACATATTTAGGTTAGTTGCACACACTTAGATAACCACATAGGTTGGTTAGTGCATATATAGGTTAGTTAAATCAATCACCTCAATTAGTTACTCCTAGGATAGTTGGGTCACACCTAGGTTAATTGGGTCACACATAGGTTGGTTAGTGCGCATATAGGTTAGTTAAATCAACCACCTCAATTAGTTACTCCTAGGATAGTTGGGTCACACCTAGGTTAGTTGGGTCACACATAGGTTGGTTAGTGCACATATAGGTTAGTTAAATCAGCCACCTCAATTAGTTATTCCTAGGATAGTTGGGACACACTTAGATTAAAGGCACATTGTGTAGGTTAGTTGCTCACTTACTAGTTGTGCACAAGATAGGTTATGACACAACACAAAGCTCATAGCCACATTGACACAAACCCTAGGTTGGTATTAAGAAAACTCAGAGTTTGCCTCATCCACAAAACCCCAAAAACATGCACATGTTCCACACACAGCCTCACACACACACACACACACACACACACACACACACACACACACACACACACACACACACACACACACACACACACACACACACACACACACACACACACACACACACACACACACACACACACACACACACACACACACACACACACACACACACACACACACACACACACACACACACACACACACACACACACACACACACACACACACACACACACACACACACACACACACACACACACACACACACACACACACACACACACACACACACTTACACATAAATTGTACACCCTACATTCACTCTACACTTGACTTAGGTTCACTCGTCTCTTGAGTTGAATCATCTTAATTTCACTCACCTTTGGATCATTCAACTTGAGTTCACTCATCTTAGGTTCAATCATCTTGAGTTCACTCATTTTAGGATCAATCATCTTAGGTTCACTCGTCCCTCACACTTGTACTTCCATGCTAGTACTTCCACACTACTTTCCCCTACATACTCCCCTTCCCCACTTACACTACTTCCACACACACCCAATTCCATATACACATTTATCTACCCTTGAACAACATTCATTGCATAGTAGAGTCTTGTATTTTCCTTGCATGAGGCTTCGGGCATGGCTTGCCTCAACACATCACCATCATTGTGACTGTGATACATGTGTCACTGCTTGCACAAGTGCACCTTGATTTGGAAAGGATAAAAGAGTGATTTTTCACCACTCACTCATATGTATTTCATAATCAAAGTGTTACAATGTGCTTGAGAGCTTGTTATTTTGAAATCAACCATTTGAAGTACATACCATAATGCTCTAATAACTCAACAAGAAGCATGTAAAATCAAGATCAAGTAAATGAAAAAACCTATTATCACATCACAAGGACTTGATCCACATTGCATAGCTAGGCCACACACACATTAGGCTAACACCATCTAGGCATAGGACCCACTACACATCAAAGGGGTGGCAATCATTCATGCTACCACTTTATTCTCAATTCCAATTATTGCATAGGCCCCACAAGTAAGAAGCTATTGATCAACCTATCAAGAGTACTAAGCTTAATAAAATAATTCTAAATTCATTCCAGAGAAAGCACTAAGACCAATAAGACTAAGAGGAAAATCCAACCACTAAGCCAACTATTTCAACATCACAAAGCCACACATTCCAAGGCGCACCTTTTTGTAGTCCATCATTAGGTTTTTCAAATGGTGCCGCCCGACACTCCCTAGGAACATCACAGGGTTTGTCACTTAGATCCCATAGAGTCTACATTGCAACGGAAGAGTTCCCAGCTGAACCCACTAGGATCAACCTGAATTTCTGGGTTCCTAAAATCTAACGGGTCTCCTAGCAGCCAGCTAGCATAAGTAATTTTGAGTTCCCACTTCTACAAGATTACTCGATTTGAAGTGCTCGGACTTGCCATTGCACTTGGTTCAAAGAGATTGGGAGATAGAGGGGACTGCGGTATGTCAGCCCTCTTGCCCATAAGGCAAAATCCCATCCCAGCTCCCTAAAACAATGCAAGTTGGTTCTACCTAATGACTAGTTGGTCAATTTATCGTCTTCTTATTTCTATTGCCGATTTAGAAAAGCTCCCAACTAATCAGGACCACCCTCCTGTCGGGGGTTACACCCACCCACTTTCCTTTGATGGCGGAATCATATTTAGTTTTTTAATTACCTACAACATATTTATTGGAACATATATAACCTGCTTCCTTAATTAGTTCATTAAATCACATGTTCCTTTACATAATTTATCTCACAGACATGCATACAATTCAAACAATCCTTGAATAAAACAAACTTCTTTATTATCTTGGAAGTTATTACAATTTCCATCTTTTTGACCCTGCGAAAGATACATAGAATTCCACGAGGGTATTATGCCCACCAAGATTCCAACCTTGTAACTAGTATTTAGGGTTCCAAGATCCCATCCTAGGCCACGAAGGGGCTCGTCAGATTCTAGGAACAATGTAGGATTTAGGGCTAGAGCCCCCCCGTGCACCCACATTTCCTACTACCTAAGACTATCCTTACTATGCACAGACCTTTCGCTAATGAAGCCGGTCTAAGCCTCATCACCTAGGATCCCCTTGGAGTAGGGTCTCGCAGCTAGCTTGGGGGTAGCCTAGCACGATCCTTTCTTTTATCCTATTTGTTAATATTTTCAATCAAAGATCTAGATTCTAGCTAACACAAACAGTCCTTTCAAATGTATATCAAATGATGCAATGACAATCACACCATCATGCAATTCACCATAGCCAAGGTAGACCTTATCCTAAGGTAACCTTACATTCTAATGAGGATTCTTCTCCCTATAAATATGTGTTGAGTACATCTCTTACAACATGTTAAGCAAGGCATGAATTTTCCATTTGGGCCATCTTACCCAACATAAGTGAAATTCCTTAAAGAATTATATTGTGCAAGTAACTTAATGAGATGACTTATAGACCCTTTAAATAGAGTTTCACTTTTTAAGTGACACTTAACCTTATCGTGTTTGACAATAATTATATCGAGTTATTTTACTAAGCTCGAGTGTGCATAAAGTCATATGTGCAATAACCTATTGTAAATCTTTCCATCATGATTCAAAGGATATGACCCAACAATACACCTCTTTTGGCTCCAAACACTGGCTTAAAAGGATTTAATGACATACCAAACATTCTACATCTCTAAAAGCATAGTCTGAGGTGGTTTAAGTGTTCCCTTTTGCTGCCATAAATACAAAAATCATCAATGGATACTCTCATAAAAGTTGTTAAATATGGTTCAAATGTTTTGTAAGCAGCTTCTTGAAACTTAGGCGCTCCATTCTTCAACCCAAAGTTCATAACTGTGCTAACATAAGGTCCCCACTCTGTAATGAAAGTTGTCTTATCCATATCTTTTGGATGCATTCTGATATGATTATATCTTGAAAACCCATCCAGGAAACTCTACATCTCATGACCTGCTACATCATCCAGAAGAGAATCAGTAAAAGGAATGGGAAAGGAATCAATGATAGTAGCTACATTCAATTTCTTGTAATCCACACAAACTCTGATCTTCCCATTCTTCTTTGGCACTACAACAATAGGAGATAACCAAGTAACCTCATTAATCGGTTTGATAAACCCAACTCTCAAAAGCTTGTCAATTTCTTCCTTGACCTGTTTGGTATAATTAGGATTCATTCTATACCTCTTCTAGACAATAAGCTTAGCATCTTTCTTCAAATTCATCCTGTGCTAACACACAGCTAGATCAAATCCTTTCGTATCTATATAATCCCAAGCAAAAATGTATTGAAACTCTATGCACAACTGAATTAAATCTTGCTTGAAATTGTCTTCCATAAAAATACTAACCATGATGAGTTCAGGCTCTCCTTCTATATTCAGGTTAATCTCCTAAACCTCATCTTCAACTACTCTTGCTGATCTTCTCATTGTATGCTCATATCTTAGTTCTGCCTGAACAATAGCTTTCTGCGCTTCTTCATCCAATGCACCAGAACTCTCTATAAAACTATCCATATTAGTTTGTTGTTTTTAAGGTATTTCTTACTAAGAAACTTCAGGATAAGTTGTATTTTGGTCCTGAATTAATTTATTCTACTCATTCCCAGGCCTATCCTAAAATACAGAATGTCCCTAATCTTTAGGAAGACCTTCCAAATTCTGCCCTGACTGATTTTGTACTGCAGTTTGAACAATTTGCTGTTGCTGGACTACATTTCCAATCATATTGGGCTGCTCCTGATACTCTTATATAATATCATCAACATCTATTTCAAAAACTAGAACCACAGAGGGATTTGCTTGAAGAAATAATTCCTCATCATCATCTTCTACCTCATCTGCGAAATTAATAGTTGAGCTACTACAAGTCTAGCTGAACTTTTCAAAATAACCTTATGTACTGTGGATAACTTGATTTCCTTAAGTCCTCTTGGGATGCACACATAGTCATTTCCCCAATCCTGCTTAAGTTTAGCCAATCTAAACCATGGTCTTCCCAAAAGCATTATGTAAGAGTCTCCGATTTCTGACATTTTGAAGACCACAAAATTGGCCCTAAACTTCAGGCCAACTACTTGAAATTGTTGATTTCTAAGAATACCCAAAGGTTGTAACCTCCTTTGATCTACCATCCGAACCTGAAATGGGATTGGGAATAACTCTTATTGCTTAGTTGCCAAATATGTATGTTCAGGAAGTGTATTAACTCTTGAACCTCCATCCAATAAGACGTCATCATGTTTTCTTTCTGCATACTCAACTTGAATGGTGGGTACTTGATAATCCACAACCTCCTGTTGAGTTTGTATGACTGCCTAACAACCAGGAATTACCTGATCTTGAAATATTATACTTTCAAGAACTTCTTTTTTGCTTCTACCTGATCTTCAGGAGTAATTTCTCCTTAAATCCCGATATTAGATCCAAAATTTGCTCTAAGGTCAAATGCAAAGAACACTTTGCTAAAGCTTGAAATAGCTCCTCAAAGCCTCCTTACTATAATTTTCTAGCATTTATGGTCTCAGGAACCTAATCATCAGGAGACCAAATTCCGTCTTCAAGAACATACTCCTGATATTCAAGAAACTGCTCCTATAGTTCAGGTTTCTGGAGACCTGAATCCCTTACATCATCAACTTGATTAGATTGAAATTCTTCAGTCATTTCCTGCATCTTTCTAACTTGTCTTCTTGCCTTTTTCCTTATCTTCTCTTGTTCCTGCCAATCAAGCTTCATACCAACTTGGCTCCTACTTACTGCTAAAACCATTGGTTCCTCTTAATATTCCACAACTTCAATACAATTAGAACAATCACAATGAATATGCATACTTGTAGCATGAATATTACCTGACACATCATTTGTCTCTTCTTGAACCTTCTCTTGTTGAATTTTCCTACAGCCAGCAGTTCCTACACCATCAGGAGATTGCATTTTCTCATCTTGATCATGTAACTCTATTAGGACTGTTGCAACTGGGGTAGGTGGATGGATGTTGTTGATGAGATGCTCCTGCAGGTCTTCTGTCATTGTGAGACCTTGCTACTAGCATTCCTCTCTCAGTCCTATGTCGTGCCCAAAGTCCATAGTTTGGTCCAACAAAGTGTCCTTAACCTCCACAATAGTAGCATGCTCCCGTTTGGGTAGTTTGCTACTGTGCCTGGAAATTTTCCCAAGGCTCTCTTGCCTGCATTCTTCTAGGTCCTCTGAAGGGTCTCCGTGGTATGGTGTCAAGAATAATCTGATTTACTGCAGCTGGTTGAATAGGTCTTGGCCGAGCCTACATCAATGGCATCTGTTGTGCCATCTTGACATTAGGATTATAGCAGCAAGCCCTAGTTTCATGGCCCTTTCTCTAACATATTTCACAATGCTTTTCCTTCTTCTTACTTTCAGAAATACCCAAATGTTTTAGCTTTTGTTTTATCATTTTATCCAACTTGCTATCCTCTGACTTCTTCCTATCTTTGTCCTTTGCTTTCTTCTTTTTGGTCTTGGCTGATCCTGATTTCTTCTTCTTCTTATGTCTCCTCCTGCTAGATTTATCCTCATCAAAAGCACTTGAACCATCATCTGAATCTAAGCTGTAATCACTATCCTCAACATCACTATCTGTGTCTGAATCTAATTCTGAATTTACATCAGAATCTGAATTCGAAGAATCCTCGTCTTTACTATTCTTAGATCTAGTAATTACCATTCTCAATTGTCATAACTTTCTAAAATATTTTCTTTAAAAAATGAAAGTTGATTTTAATATTCGATGAATCAATCATTTCATCATCACAATTTTAAATATTCAATAATTTAGAAGTTCTAAAATATGGACTAGGTACCATCATGAGAGGGCTTTCCTGTTTAAATTTCCTCCTAAGCACTTATAATTTCTCGTCCATCTACTTTATATCTCAAGTACATACATAGATCCTAGAATGCCTAGTAGTTGCAATCTAGATTATCAACATCATTCCTCCAATTTTCTATTGTTATTTCATTGAGACAATATGAAGAAAAAAACTCAGACTTGAGTTGATGTGATGGGGATGTCACTTGTACACACTAGCTCCCATCCAACTCTAGTGTTTCTTTGCTTTGGGGCCATCTCGATATGTACTCTCTATCTTTTACTATCACTCTCTTATCCCTCTCTCTCTTTCTCTCTCATCCCCCTTTATCACCTTACTCTCTTCTCTATTCTCTCTCTCACTCTTTCTCTCTTACTCTCTCCCTCTCTAACACACACACACACACACACACACACACACACACACACACACACACACACACACACACACACACACACACACACACACACACACACACACACACACACACACACACACACACACACACACACACACACACAAAGCTAGATCTTGAAACAACGAGCAAATAGTATAAGCCTTAGAGGCTTGAGGCTTTTATAGCCTTTGTCACTCACTCACACAATAACAATACAAATTATGTGAGGAATAGTACGTACATCCATACAAAGGAAGACCATAAGAACTAAGACTTCTAATGCACGTACTAGTATTAAAGACCTCACCTAGTTGTCATCCATGTCAACCCATGCGATGATTTATCTTATTGGAATCATGATAACTAGATAGCTTCACATTGATAGGATACAGATTGTAGAAATGGACAATGATGGAAGGAAACGCACATAGAGTGTATGTGGGAGAGCGAGGAAATACTTTTTTGGCTATGATGTTGAGATGGATAGTGAGGTCTATTTTTTAATATTAGTAGTAATTTCTATATGGCATAGAGAGAAAATATTTTAGAAAAATGAGTAATCAGAGACCATTAATTTATTCTAATGTGTTGTAAAATACATAGTCATAACTATACATGTACGTAAGGGTATACCTTGTCATATAGTCTGAGCTCTCAACCATGGCAAACATGTGGCATTCTAGACCACAAGATGATAGGATGTTCTTGGTGATTAAGGTGGGCCATCCTCAGACTGCGCCAGGAAGCCATTATGCATATGGATACCCGCACCAAGAGTTGATGAAGCTATATTGGCTGAAGATATTGGCTATTATGGAACAAGTGAAAATGACATATGGCAAGGTACCTTCAACTAGCAGTAGATGACATGGACATATTGGCCACGGATCTAAGATTTATGTCTTGGAATATTATAGTATATGAGGATATCCAGCTTCATACAAAGTGAATGATAGGAAAATCACAAATTGTAAGTGACAAGATATGTGCTATGGTGAAAACAACACATGATAGGGGTAACTTTGGCCAACTATAGGCAATGACATCGTGGCCATGGATCTAAGCCCTAGATCCTACAATATTATAGTATATGAGATTATCCACCTTCATACAAAAGTGCAATGGTGTACATGCTATTGATGAATGATAGGGAAATCATCACGAGCTATAGGTGGCGACATAGAAAATGGTATATCAAATAATGGTAGGTAACATCAACCTAATGGCTTTAAGTTAAGAGTCAAAGAACTAGGATATCAACTTCATAAAGTGCATTATCGTGGAACTATCACACATGCTAGGGAATTCACAAACTATAGCTGGCAATGGAAGGATATATGAGATTAAGCTACGATATAGTTACAGGCTAATGGGAGCGGTACGAATCAAGGGAAGCTTGGTAGCTTAAAGAAGTAAGGATGCACATGATAAGGGCATGGGTAACAATGATGGGAGGATTGTAGGTAGAGGAGAAGATGCATCTTGAAATTTTGAAGGGCTAATATAATAGTAATAGGTTGGTTGCAGGAACCAAACCGTAAAGTGGGCTTGGTTGAGGTAGGCCTCAGGTAGGCTAAGTTGAGAAGGAGCGAGGGTAGTAATCTAGCCAAGCTAAAGGAGACATAGTACAAGACTCCAATTGTAGGGTTTGTTAGTAGAGTAAGGGTTTGATTTTATGGTAGAACATTTTAGACATTGTTATCCTTCAAAAAATGAGCTTACAACAAGTACCATTAGTTAATTCAAAGTATGTGAAAATCAAGGGGGGATCCAAAGTGGGCAGATTGTGAGAGTAGGGAGAGGAGGAAAATCCCCTTTTTTTTTTAAGGAGGGGGGTTTATGGTATTATGTACCCAAGGAGTTACATATATGACTATCCTTATTATAGTTAAAGTATATCTATATTACTTTTTGTAAAGTAAGATGTATATCTTCTTATGTGAATTCTAGCAAGTAGATACATATTGTAACTATGTTGTTATCTAACTCTTGTTAATGAAGCATTAGATTTAGAAGACAAGGGTAGGGGGACATAAATTTTAGAAAAATCGGATTGATTTTTTATTTACCTTATTAGCATGAGATGAGAGTAAGCATGGGTTAAACAAGATATATTGTTATCAAAATAACAAAAACATAGAATTAATATTTTAATGTTTTATAAAAAGAGCTATATCGTAGAGATGTGTTAAGGCATTCAAGGGAGCAAGACAAAAATTAACTTACATAAGTCACCTTTAATATGCAAATCGGTTATGGATACAAGGGGAAAGTAGCATTAAATTTAACATCACATTAAAAGGACATAATTTATCATATTTAAACAAGGTGAATCAGAGCTTCCTTCTAATCTATTACAACCACTAGAAGCATATCATTATGGATGTTAGCCTCTAATATGGGATTGAATTAGGATTTGACAATAGTGAGATACCTAGACTCACAATTAGCCCCTCTTACCACAAAACAAAAGTAATCTTTATGAAGGAAAAAGTTGTCACTTTTCGTGCACAACTTGTGCTCTTGCACAAGAACCACATCTAGAATTGTTTGATAAATCCATCCCTAAAAGAGGCATTTCATATTGCCTCCTTAGCATTAAATGTGGCTAACTTAATTGGCGGTTGCATTCCCATGATTGTAAAAGTAGTTGCATCTTGCTTCTATACCCTTGTCACAACCCTCCATGATACCTCACTCATTAAACCAAGTATCAATGAGTATACCCTCTTACTTTCTATATTTGTCTACATTGACTTGTGCTACAAACCCATTGATGTGACCCTCCATGATACCTTGTTCATTGAACCAAGCATTGATAAGTAAACCTTCATACTTTTTGAAATTGTCTACATTGACTTCCATAACAAACCATCCTTACTCTTAACTCCATACATTTTGCATCCCTACAAGAGATAGAAGCCGTTTGAAATTTTGAATTCATCCCTAAATATTCTAAGCTTAGTGGCTCCAATGGGATTTTATTGAGTTGCGTGAATGCATACTTAGGGGGAGCCACCTTATTCCAAAATTGCTAATTTGTGGTTTCCTAATAGCTATGTTTTCAAGCATCAAAGGCCTTTGTTTAAGCATAACATTCTTACCTTTTTAGTTTTTATGTCTAAGGCCTTCTTTCCATCTTGTGTTGCATTCCCTTTGACCACCTTAACTCAAGATGCATTCTTTTCACCTTGCTTATCACTATCCCCTCCTAGTTCATTAGGGCATTCCCTATACTATTTTACCCCAAATCCACAATTGTAGCGCACAAAAATAGGTTGGGGGCTTTGGTTGCTAAAGCATGATCACATACAATACCCAATCCCTAGAATTAGTATATCTTTTACAATGATATCTTCCTTGTTGCCTCTTTGTGATTAAAAACCACCTCAAAAAAACGCTTTCCAATAAAATAAATTTGCTCCATAGCTCCCTCTTCTTTAAGAATCACATCAATCTAGGAGGCAATATCAATTACTTTTGGTAGCTTGCTAGTGGATAGTACAAGCACTACTCTCGAGCTAAATTTAAGAACATTTTGCATACCTTCTTAGGATCCAAATCGCCTTCACAGAGGAGCCTTCTAAATTTTCTTCCATTCTTCATCTAATTGATTTTACCAAAGTTTTAGAGACAATTTGCAGATTCACTTCAAGTTGCACATGAGCATCTCCCTCCAAATTGATAATATGTTCCTTCGGCTTCTTCTCAGTCTCTTGCATGCTAGTTGTGTTGTTATCACCATTAAGCTCGCCTTTGCTCTTCTTCCATTTTTGAGATCCCACCCTTTAATTCTTTGCATCAATCATCTCTCCATTGTCTTGCACACTATCATCTACCATGGCCTCATCCTTTTCCAGCACTATATGTGGAATGGCCTTCGCTAGCTCTCATGAGGTGATGATTTGCATGTGGAGGGTCTCATACGTGGGTAATGGGAGTGAATATGCAATAAATGTACCATAAAGGCTATTATGTGCTCACTAACCCTTGTTAGCTCAAGTTAGGTTGGTTCTAAACCCATCTGGACAACCTAATAGGTGGACAATATTTAAAAAGCACCTTTGTAAACATTAAGCAGTTACTGGCATATTGGAAGAAAGCTTGCTTATCATATTGTAAAGAGGCCAATAAAACGATGCCCCCCAAAAGGAAAATGCACCGCATCCCAATTGAGTGCCGATTTTGCGAAAAAAAAGGTAGCTTTTATAGCTACTTAACATCATGATATAATGTATAAAAAAATTAGAGATGAACTTAACATGAGTCAAACAATTGAGCCATGTGACGTTTCGTATTTATCTTTTTTGTTATTTTTAAAGGTTATCGTCAACTTAATACGTATCACGGATTTAAAATATCTTTTTGATTTTGTATTGAAAATGCGGTCACATGCTCACTGCCACCTTCGGGATTTTATTGCCGGCCCAAAATCTTTCCCGCACGTCTGACGAATTGCCTCAGGAACTTGCAAGTTGCCACCGCCACTGCCGGAATCTTTCCTGCATGGCTCTAGCTATGCCGCGTGGGCCCCGCACTACATCTCCACCCCTGACCCAAGAGCTGGTCGGCCCCTCCACCCAGGCGTAGGCCCCTCTGCCCAATCAATTATCACTGCCAAAAGCAAAAAAACAAACATTTTCCTATTTTTTTTAAACTCTTGGTCCTTATCCATTATCAGTTATCATCATTGATTATCATTATCAATTATCAATACTTTTGACAGACTTTCGATTTATCTTTTTGTGAATGCACAGCTCGCTCTCCTCTTTCTTCTCTCGCCTTAGAAAAAGGATGAGAAAAGGACTAGGAAACATGCGAGGTTTGCACGTCCATCATGTGTGGAATCCATTATTTATTTGAGAAAAGGACTGGGAAACAAGAGAGGCATGCACGTCCATCGTATCTGGAATCCATGATTTATTCTAAGGTTCCTTCTAATCATCCACAATCTCTAATTGCATGATATTAATAATATATGTGGATGTTTTGTGGAGGGTCGATTTATAAATAGCAAGAAGTCTAGGTCTTGTGTAGATTCAAGAAGGCAAAAATAAGCGTACTCTCAAAATTGAAGAAAAGCTTTTTAAGAAAAGCTTAAACGTTTAAAAGCTTTTAAGCGTTTCAAGTTTGTAAACTACAAAAATTTTAAAAAGCTTAATGGAAAGCTTTGAATGTTGGGAAGCCTTAAGCTTATATAAATGGGGGAGAGTTAAGTAGTATGGGTCATTTTCTTCATTATGAAATTCGACTCTTATTTGAGGAGAGAGAAAGGTCATACACACGTGTGTGGAGACACGAACGTCAGTTCCTCGATCATTGCATTTGCAAGGCAAAAGGTTAGATTCAAATCTTCATCATTTGTTCTTTTTAGGATTAGTTTAAACAATTTTGTCCTTCGTCTTTTTAGTTTATTATAATTAGTCAACATCATTAGTTAGTATTCACCCTTCCTTAGAATAGTTAGTTTTGTCATAGTTCAAATGACTAGTTTTAACATTTACACTAGATTTTGTCAACTTAGTTAAAACCATTAGTTTTAACGATTAGATTGTATTATTATAGTTAGTAAATATATTAGTTACTGCTAGCTTAAGTACTATTACTGGTATTATTCCGATTCTGTAAAATAAGTTATCTTGATCTCGAATAGCACAAACACGACTTGCCTACAAAGGGACATCGACAACTACAAGTGCGCAAACAAGCACAGTTCTAATAAAGAGGTCATTAAGCACATCCTTCGATACTATCGGGATCCCCACCTTAGCACCAGCATAACTTGAAGGACCTTATCACAATGGTCGATGCTTGGGGCATGCCTCATTTCTTTCTTATGTTCACTGTAGACAAGGTCACTAGTACAAGGTTGGCTAAGATCAACAAGTTGGAATGCATTGCAAAGGAGTCAATCCTAAATTCTCATGGAAAGATTGTCCCGTTGAGTGTGCCATCCTCTTCCACACTAGGTTCCATCTTTTCTTCAACCAGTACGTCCTTGGCAGACCTGCTTGCATTAGGCACATCCAGCACCATGTCATTAGATATGAGATCCAACATAGAGGCTCCTTACACATGCCATGTCATCCTATGGTTACATGAAGCAGACGTTGCAAATACGACAAATGAGATATGCGCGTACATTCCATCCAACGATGAGCAGTGTAGTTCAACAAGAAAACAAGGGCCCTTGTCATGGCAAAGCAAATTTATAGGTGCCGTCGTGCCTACTACATAAGCAAAAGTAAAGGCCATTGTAAATGCAAGTACAAATTTTTGTACGCTTTACTAATGATCGGAAGCCAATAATAGACCCTAAAATTCAATGATACATCTACTACCGTCCTGGAGATGAGTACTAGAATGTTGTGCATTATCACTCAACACTACTGCTCCTATTGGGGGGGGAGGGAGGGGGGGGGGGGGGGGGGAGGGGAAGCTCACATAAACATTCAATGAGTAACAAACTTTTCCATCTCTTACTACTTGCTCAAGTACGCAATGAAGGTGGAGCCAATTGGAAAGATAAACATCCAGATAGAAGATGCCAATAGACTGGGATTGCAAGACTTGGACTCAAACAAGCAAAAATTAATTTATGCTACAATATTGTGCAAGCCAGTGTCACCCACCGAAGTAGCATTGAATTACTTACAGATCTTGATAGTCACACGAAGCAACTCCGTCAAGTACATTGATAGCGCCCCTACACAAATACAACAATGGAAGCTCACAAGGACAGAGAATATCATCATACACCCTATAGACCTTTACTGTGCTTGGTCATCGAGCTTATAGCATTTAACATTCTATCACTACCACAAAAATTGGAGCATCACCAAAACCACCACTGCATCTGATCCACAAACCCACTCTCTGTGATGCTTATGGCAATACAGTGGAGGAGTATATGAGACTAGTATGTTTCATAGGTTTTCATCCAGGCCACCAAACTAAAGGTTTCTTCTTCAACACATTACTACAACGAATAACCTTCAAGTCAAAGAGTGAACTAATAAGCGCTGAGAACTCAGCACAATCATACTATATTGAGTGCCAACTCTGTGGTCTCGTGGCCAATGAGGAAGACCTCGAAATGTTCATCATGGACTACATGCAAAGAAACTTGCTCTTGCCTCAGACCAAACCCACAACTGATGAACATGATGCGACATTCACAGTACCTCCAGGAACTTTTGAATGCGAAAGTATCATCACATCGATAAGGATAAAGATGTTACAACTCATGAAAGAGTTCCGAACAATTCATTCAGTACTCTAACATCAGAACAACAAGCTATCTACAACCACCTCATCGATGCGACATACGGCCTACACATCGTCAATGGCACACTAGGCAGTGGAAAAAGCTTCCTCATACATTACTATAGTTACAACTTCATTGTTGCCAAGAATAAGAGCGTATTGTTAACAACAAGCATAGGAGGAGTTGCAACTAGACATTGCAGCCTATCCACCATAGTTCACTACCAGTTTAAGATACAAGTCTCATACCAGTACACGTGCACATCAATATTTAGTATAATTGCAAGAGACAAATGAATGCTACATTGCAATAAGAGAAGCCGACGCAATCATCATGGATGAGATGTCCATGTTAACAAGGATAACATTCAATATTATAATACGTCAGGTAGTGAGTGTCTGCCAAGGCTCGCTACTCAATCCATTTAACATGAAGCTCGCGATATTATTTCGCAAACTTGCACAGTTATTACCTATTTTCAACCATCAAACCGAGTTCTATGAACAATGTCACATAACCTCCTCCTCGTACTAGCCACATGGAAAGCAACACACTCTCCAAACCTCACACGACTTGCCATTCCTACAGTTCCTACAAGTGATCAGGTATCGTTGTCCAACAAAGCAAGAGATACATGAATGCTTATGTCAGTGCTGCATGATCAATGAGAAGGATGTCCTAGATTTTGTCGATCAAAAGATAACAATCATATGCACACACACAATGAAGATGTTTGCAAATACAACAAGTAGATTCTACACAAATACTACACAATTGAACAAATCCAGTTTGCCGATGAATGCAAACAATGAGCCAACATTGCAGACTTGGCTACATGACAAGAACTTCTATGAGATAGATGAGATATCAACTGAGGCGACTGCAATGATAACTTAGAACATTGATCCCACCATAGGTGCAGCAAACGGTGTGATGTGTAAGATCAACCATATCGACACATCAAATGACAAAATGATATCATGAATCTAGGTTATGATCCTTTCAACGAACGAACAAATCTTTCTCTGTGGCGCAGCAAGCACCAACACAAGGCATTGAATAGCAAGTGGTACCATAAATCCACATTCTCTTTGACACTCCCATACGTGATCACCGATCACGAATCACAAGGAGCCACTGTGAACCAAAAAGCAGTTCTACACATTAGAAGCATGTATACTGTCAGCATGGTTGTATAAACTAATAATGACATAGTCACATGTATTGCATGGCTTGATAACACCTTCACTCTATTTTCCCGTAGCTACAAATGACTTGACCTAGGCCTCCTTGATGAAAACACTAAAGATGATGTGAGGTCTCTACCATGCTCATGGTAAGAATATGAACTTATCTTCACCAAGGTTGCTTCAATCACCGAGGAGCTTGTTGCAACTCAAGTTTCATGGGAGCAAGTCTTGAAAGGAAGATTAATCACCTTCTTCAAACAAAGTTATTCAGATCATGCTCAATGAATTAGTCAACCTTGATCATTTTAAACAAACCAAATCCTTATTCTCGCATCATTAGTTCACTCTACGAGCATAATGGAAAAGAACGAGATGTCAAATCATGAACAATGCAGAACAACAACGTACCATTAAGACATCAAAATATAATCCTACTTATGTTTCTCTTGCATCCTTTCGAGTACTTGCTCTCATCCATAAATGTATGTTAGAAGAAAATGTTATGTTGCATCTGTACATAGATTGAGTCCTTAGTAAAGAAAAGTTTCATATTGCTAGTCAAATTGGTTCATGGTCCTTACTGATGTTTTAACCTATATTACCCATATCGATATCTATCCACAGGATACAAACCATTACAATGCCATGGAATACAAGTCACACTTCTATGAGTAGAGGTTGCAAACATAGTTGCTATGACCCCTTACACAATCCTAGAAGTATGGCAGTCCATTAGGAGGGGGGGTTTGCATAAACTTGACATAAGTCTACAAAATAAGTATTTTTAAAATCATTTTTTGACTTTTTTATATGGAAATTTTTCCTTGTGTGAGACACAAAGCCATAAGGCAAAAATTTCAAGTTTGTTTGTGCCTCTGCAAGGTGTGAGGCTTTAGTTTTTCTTGGAAAATGGTACATATATATTTCATATGCATTGTTACTTTATGAATATTGTCATATTGTCTATAACCCCTAACATGAAAGCCAAAAGTAAAAATTAAGGAGGAAATTTTAAGTTCACACTAATTTTTCACTACTTAAGTAAGAATGTGTATTTTGGGCCTATCCTTTTCAACCTTTTAACAAGTTCGCACATTTTAAAAAGTTTACAATGCTTGACATCCTAAAGAGTAAATTATAAATAGAAACCCTGCAATTGCCACAAGCCCAATGGCAATCTTTTTCCAATTTTTTGAGATATCTTGGAAAACTCCAATTGGACATGAATTACAATCAAAGCAACGATAATTAGGGTCATTATCAAAAGTAGTGCAATCAAAGTCAGCTCCAGAATTTTGAGGATTTGAATACATTGGACCATCTTGAGAATATTGGCAAGCACTTGGTGGACCACAACAACTTTTCTGCCCAACAAAATAACAAGTGTGATTATATTCAAGTATTAAAAAAATCCATTGTGAAATTTTTTATTAAGAAATCATTGGTCTTTTGAACATTAGCTTAGTGAATAAATATACCACTCAAGACCAAATACAAATTTGAAGGATCTAATGTATGCCATGATAGTATACAAACTACGAATGTAGTGTAAAATACTTAAGCTTAAAAAGTATTTTCTTCTTTTCAAATCTATCCAAAAACACTCATGCAATAATCTAATTGGATGCCTCAATCAAGCACAACCAATGTTTTATATCAGAGAAAATTATTACCTTTCTCATTAGTTTCTAAATTCATGATTGAGAATGTTTACCAAGAACTTGTCTACAAGCATGTCAAGTCTCTCTTCATGAAAATGAGTTTCTTTGGTCTATTAACTAAAATGAACGTGTGTCTAGCTTTTCATTCTTTTGGGAAAGACTAACCTTATTTTCAAAATTTCTATTCAAAGTAATTATTATCATCACTTCACCTGCACTCAACTTGATTTGATTTTCTATTGATGTATTTTAGTGCTCACATTAACTTTTATAAGTAACTAGTCTAGTTAAATTTTGCTTGAATTCTCCACGTTTCAAAGTTAAATCTATAAAATCAACTTGAGATCTGTTTCAAGACTATTATTTAAGCATATTTATATATAAGAAACAAAAGTACATCAATGTGAATGAAGTGCTAAATGGAAAATTAAAGAAAGGAAGGTGTAATTCAAGGAATTATTTTTAGAAGTTATGAAATAAAAAATCATTTCCCATATGATTGCCAACATGAATTTGAGAAAATGGAACTTGTAGCTTTGCTTAGTCTTGTGACATAAATGAAGAAAGCCATCAAATTCTAAGGGCCCAAGTTATTGGTGGGTTTATCATCATATGAAAGATGGATTATCTCTCTCCTTTGGCCCTTTTTAAATAGAAACCCAAATGATAATGGATGAGATATTTCTCATTGATATGTTCTAGGCAGTTAATAACAATGTAAATGATGTGATACAATATGAGAGAACCATCATGTATGGTCCCAAGTTAATGTGAGCTTATGGTATGAAGGATTACTAATGTATTATCTATTTTTTGGCCTTTTGTTTAATAATAGCCCAAATGGTTATAAAGGGAATCTTTTGCTTTAATGTCTTCCAAGCGGATCAATGTAAGGCAAAGCATTGCATTTTTGAATAACATCACCCACATGTGTCATAAATTTGATTAGCTAAATAGTTGCAAATAATCAAGTCACACTAGAATTGAGCTTCAGTTTTAAGTTATGCTTGTTACACACCTCCATCAAGGGATGGGTCAACACAATGGGATGCTTGCATTTTACATTAATCAGATAATGTCTACTTTAATAAAAGGCAATAGGTTTACATTTCCACTAGTTATTGGTGAACTCAAATTGTAAGAGCTTCAAAAAATAGGATCACTAGATCAATTGTTGATATGAAAAAATATGATTATTTTTTAATTATCGAGTGGGGTGCTCGATTTAGACAGAAGTGTCTTATGTAGGAAACTTTACCTTTCTCTAATGATGATTAACAAGTAGTTGTGACACCCATGTATCATTAACCTACCCAAAGAAGCGTATACCTCTCTCACTTGAGGCACTATCATGGACACTAAGAAACCTAGTATCTTTTAGAAACTTCTAGAAGATTAAAAAAATATTTAGAAGATTTGAAAAAGGTTCTATCTAATTCTTTGGAAAGTTTTGGGACAATGGTTGCATTAATGTTTACATTAGTATTGCTAATGTCATCGCCTATGTCAGCCATGCTTATATCATCAATAATGTCATAATCTAGAAGCTTCAAACCTCCTCAACTCTACTATAAATAGGGGTCTTGAGCTACAAGCCCTTTAGTCTTGCCAATGTGAGTTGTGAGGGCACTACAAGGTAAGTGCTCTCTAGTTCTAGTCCAAGCTATGTATCTCTAGTTATTCTTGTCTTGTATTGAGGTCTTGTCTTGTATCAAGAGATATATTGATGTACTTCATCCTTTTGTAATAAGAAAATATGTTCTTCCTCTTCTTCAAGTTACCTCTTGAGGTGACAATCGTTGTCTTTGCCAAGTTCTTATTGCAAGGGGAGGAACCTACAGCCACCACCACCTGTTGAAATCAAAGGTCACCCAAAGTATAAAGTCAAGACTATCCCTATCCTTGATTCCAATATCTCTCATGGAAGGCTTGAATACCTTGTTCATTGGAAGAGCTATGATGTAAGTGAGTGAATATAGAAACCAACCTGCACCTACTAAAGTAAAGGAGTTTCATCAATGACATCCATTGAAGCAAGAGCCTTACCAATAAACCCCACCACTCCTTGTGAAACTTGTCACTAAAGGAGGGGGTAACGTCACAGACACCAAGGAACCTAATATCTTTTAGAAACTTTTGGAAGACTTGAGAAAGTTTTAGAGGATTTTAAGAAATTTCTAGATAATTCTTTGGAAGATTCCAAGAAAGTGCTTGCATTAATGCTTACATCACTATTACTTATGTGATTGGTTTATGACAATGATGCTTATGTCATCAATGATATCATCATCTAGAAGCTTCCCCTTAACCTTGTCCTCAAACCTACTATAAATAAGAGTATTGGATTGCAAGCCCTTTAGTCTTGCCAATGCCAGTTGTACCAGGTAAGTCCTATCTAGTTCCAGTCCAAGATATGTATATGCGGTTCTTATCTTGTCTTGTCTTTGATCTAGTTTTATATTAAAATCTTGTCTTGTATAGAATTTAGCATTGTTGTAAACACCATTGTATCAATAATTATATTGTTGTATTTTCTCTTCTAATAAAGAATCAAGTTCTTTTTCTTCAAATTGATTCCTTGTAACTTGTGAGGTGACAATTCTTGTGCTTGCCACGTTCGTATTCCCCTCATAATAGGTAGCATGGCCTAGGTGCACACTGTTCTCCTCCTCACTAGTGGCACTACTAGGACTTTCTTGGGATATGAAAGCATGGGCCCTTTAGGGTTTTTTAACAACATGCACAAGTTGCATTGTAAAGGAGATGAACTAAAATGGCCAGGAATGTGAGCATTTATCATAATGACCTATCCCTTATCTTCTTTAGTAACTTGTGAATCATGAGATCCCTTTCTTTAATAACTTGTGAATCATGAGATCCTCCTTACTAAAAGCTCTATTAGGACTTTCTTGGGGTGTGAACATGGGCCAATGTAGGGTTTTTGAACAACATGCACAATTCACATGGTAAAATATATTCCATAGTGTCCCTCATCATCAAGCTCCAATCACATTTTCTCTATGGGCCCTGATGAGATGCTTTCTCACGTTGCACTGGCCATTTTCCCTTCTCTTCATATGCAAGTCCCTTTTCCCAATCGATCTCCCGCTCATTAATGAATTGTTGCTACTTCTTGCTCGTGTGATACCAAGCTCATCAGGACTACTAATTGCAAAAGCTCCATCATTCAAGGAAAAGGGATTTGATGATTAAATGAGTGGTACATGAAGGCCATTTGTGAGTTGATGAGCTCTCCCCCTGCATGAACAAGAGAAATTTTCTTTGGGAAAGTTTTATGCATATTCCCCAATCTTCCCTTACTTTAGAGCTCCTTCTCTTCCCTCAAGCAATTCTCTCCCCCGTGCATGAACTTGATTTGGTAATACACCTTTGGTGCATGATGTGGATTCAATTATCAGGCTAGTGGTGGATGAAGGCCATTTGATTCTATGAGCTCTCCCCTTGCATGAACATTAGAAAATTTCTTTGGGAAAGTTTAATTCAGCTTCCCCAATCTTCCCTTGGTTCAGAGCTCCTTCCCCTTTCCTCAAGCAATTTTCACATCGAGATCATGAAAAGGGTTACCCTGTGGCTACTTGTAAAGTGTTGAATCAATGGTATTGGACTACATGCCTCCTTATCTATCTTATTGAATCTTTGCCTTTCATTGAAGCTCATGGATTAGTGCAATATTATGAGGTAGATTGATCACAGTCTTGCCATGGCAATGTTCAATGATGGGATCTTTGCCTCCAAGCTGTGATTTCAATGATCATTCTAATTGTAGCACTGTATAGCTACAAATGGTAATATTCATTGAAACTGGTTAGTTGCAATAGACAAATATATAGTCATATGATCGGATGGCCTTCTTGCAATGCTGACATAGGATTATGCACGCATCATTTCCCTTTCTCTTGGTCTCTCTAAATTGCAATTCATATCATAATTTTAATCACAATGTTGATGATAGGTTTTCTGATCATATAACAAGGAATATATGGCCATTGCAAGCATCAAGCTAAAAAGAAGATCACGTGAAAGGAAGGAACATCAAATAGTAGGTGTTGTGTGTGTGTGTGTGTGTGTGTGTGTGTGTGTGTGTGTGTGTGTGTGTGTGTGTGTGTGTGTGTGTGTGTGTGTGTGTTGCTTTATGTTTTATATTACTTCATGCTTCATGTTTTATGCTTTGAGTAGGTTTATGTCAAATTCAAGAAATGATTTGATAATAATTTTTTTGGATCTCATGCATGATTATAAATCATTGTGTATACATTGTATCATCATGATAACTATCATGTATGGATGCAAAAATCTTTTATATTCTTGGCTCTTTTACATGAAAGTTCATAGGTCATAAGAATCATGTATTTGCAGTTATGTTCTGCCTATGAAAGTTTATGGCCTTATATGATTTGGATTTGTGTATCATTTATGCATTTGCATTGTTGTTATAAGAATTATCTATCCATGCAAACTCATCATCATAAGTTTGTAATTCATTCATGATCTTGTACGGTATAGGGTTGAAATCATTTATGTGTTGCATGATCATCCCAGGTGTCATGTATTGATACAAGATCATCATCATAAGTTCATAGCCCATTCATAAATAATTTATGGTCTTCTATGACGTACGGTTGTGAATCATTTATGCATGGTGTCATCATCACAAGTATAATGTATTCATGCAAAATCATCATCGTAAGTTCATAAATCATTAATGGTCTTGCAAGTTTCATGGTTATATATCATGCATGCATTGCAAGTTTCATGGTTGTATATCATGTATTTATGGCTCCAAATGGTGAGGCTAATTGTTCAACTTGTGAAAGTTTGTAAGTCAAGAAAGACTCGTTATTCCTTTAGGACCCTAGAATTTTTTCAATTGATAATTTATGGTCTTGTACAGTATAGGGTTGAAATCATTGCAAGTATCATCTATTCATGCCAAATCATCATCATAAGTTCATAAATCATTAATGCTCTTGAAAGGTTTACAGTTATGTGTCATTTATGCATTGCATTATCCGAATCATAAGTGACATGTATTTATGGCTCCAAATGGCGAGGCTAATTGTTCAACTTATGAAAGTTTTTAAGTCAAGAAAGACTCGTTATTCCTTGAGGGCCCTAAACTTTTTTCAATTGATCATCTTCACTAAGAAACAACTTTGTGAAACAATTTGTAATGTTTTTTCATATGTATGATTGTTGTAGAATGGAATCCCAAAATATCAATTCTATGGAAGAGTATCACCAAGTTATGTCCCAAATGAGTAGTGACCCGTGATAAGCAATGATCTAATGTATTTCCATGTGGCACCATGGTCTTTAGCTATTCCAAGCCAAAGTGTAGGTGCAAGCATTCCAGTGAGTGCCTTTCCAAGTCGCCCTCCCTTGATTATTACCACTCGTCCTCAATTCACACCATTTTAGAATCCAAGACAACTAGGCATAGAGGTAGTTATAACCACACACAATAATACACTTGTATGTCCTCAACCTAGTCCTTCATAACTCCAAGAGGTATCTTCTTCACAATGATAAAAAACAATAAGCTCCTTTTATGAAACCCAAGACATATGTGATGAGGTTGATACGACTAAGACCCAAGACACATGTGATGAGGTTGATAAGCTCCTTTCATGAAAACCAAGACACATGTGATGAGGTTGATAAGCTCATTTCATGAAACCCAAGACACATGTGATGAGGTTGATACGATTAAGACCCACGTGTCCACAATCCTACAACCTAAAAATGCCAGTAAGCAATGCATACAACGAGCCTTGTCTAAGTCTAATGCGCCAAAACCTCCTAAAGCAAAGAGAGCTCAAAAAAGAAAGAATCAAGAAACAGCAGGACAAACACACGATCCAACAACACTTTAAAAAATAATTTTCTCAATGGAAGGATGCTTAAATACCATATTAGAGAATTTGGGAATCTCTCAAGTTTCACTTTCAAATAAAGAGTAAAGATTTGACCAAGTGGCTAAACCCCATATTTGAGAGTAGAATTTGGGGAGATTGCTTATATAGTATCTAGGAAAAATTTGGCCTTCAAGTAAGGGGATAAGATTTGACCATCCGGTGTCGAAATATTACTCACATTAGGAATTCCCAAACTTTATGAAATTTTCCAAATTCTTGAATATGTGGTTCTTGGATAGTTCACTTCATTCACATCCAAGGGTCGATGAGCGCAGAGTTTTCCAAGCCACCAAAGCAAGGAGTGGATATTTGGTCCAAGGTGGCTACATAGCTAGCATCACTGTTTCCAGAGTTTGACAAAGATGGCGAGGCATGTAGAAAACATTGGGGATGTGTTTACGAGATCTACTGAAAGGAAAAGGCACATAATTCTATATCAAGCAATGATCGTAAGATCACTTGCCACTAGTGGTATGATCTGGTGGATGGATACATGTGAAATCATGCCAATGTTGTTAGTGGTGCACATGCTTCAATTGTTAGTGGTGTGTCTTCGTCTGAAGACAACACTACAACTATCCCCAATGATTCAAGGTCCAATGTTTCAAAGGACATTGCCTCAAAATGAACCTCAAAAGGCTATGCCAAATCAAGTGAGCACCCAAGGATTGCGGCATAAGAAAGATAGAAAGATAGAGGAGTCACTTAGTGACATGGCTAGCACTACTCGATTGATGTATGTTGGCTAAGCAAAAAGCAAACTTAGAGGAGAAGAAAGCACTAGAAGAGCAAAGGCTTTGTAATCATGGATACACTTGTTTCAAGAAAGAGAGAATGCAAATGTGAGAATGATATTTGGAGATATTGATTCAGTGGAAGAGGTGGATGACGAAGATAATGATGATTGAATCGAGAACGTCTGCATTGCAGGTGGGAAGGCAGAAAGAGGGGTGGTGTGTCAATAAAATCTCCCTCTTTCCACCTCGTAGAGAGCTGGGTAGATCCATGCTTCAATAGCATAGTGAAGGGGTTCAACTCCCCTACTCTCCATTGTTCGATAGAGTTGGTGTTAATTGTATTAAAACAATATTGTTATTTTAAATATTTGTGACAATCGTTGATCGATATTGATTAATGTGACGATAATCCAAGATGGATTAGTGCAAAAGCTTGGTGTTAAATTGATTACTATTGATTTTTTATGTTAGGTTGGGAAATGACCGACGGCCAAGTGGTGAGCAGTGTGTAAACGCCTACGGACCGACAATTGCTAGGTAGAAAAATATGTTCGTTGCGCCTAGTGTGTAACCGAGTGGTGCCCAAGTCAAGTTTTTCTGTGTTCACAAATTGGGCGGCGGGCAACCGCGACAGGACTAAGTTCTAACTATGCTTGCCTTATAAACAACAATGCTTATAGTCAATGTGAGACTAGCATACTGTAATTATTATGTGCTTAGAGTATTTATCTCACGTAAGTGTCCGCTGCGAGATAGTCGACAGCGCGAGCGAGGAGCTGGGTGGTGCTGAGGTAGCCGAAGAAGCACATCTTGGAATCGCGAAGGCAAGCGCGGATGCGGGACCACTTGGCGGGGTCGTCCACCTGCTCTTGCAGCCAGTTGGAGAAGTCCGTGATGCGGTACTGCTTGTAGCCGATCTTGGACAGGATCCGGGCCGTCGACTTGTGCGTGATGATGAAGGTGAAGAGGGCGAACACCAGCAGCGCGCCCGCCACAAGCAGCACCAGCAGCAGGTACACCCGCAGCAGCAGCGACACCTATAATCGTATGAAGTGCGACAGCATGCAAGATTAATGAATTGGAATGACATTAGCTTCCCATATTATATTATACATATCGTTAGTGAATCCTCATTCCTTCAAGCATCCATAACTAACCATCACGAAATTATATTATACATCACGCAATTATACAAGGCTGCTATCGCATGCTTAGCATGCTATATTCCCGTACTCAGCCTGGCACCCATACTTAGCCTCTTCTAAGGCGCTATACCGTAGTTAGCATGTTACAACGTGCACCTGCAAGTCCCTATGAATCACGATCCCTGGGTACTGCAATAGGCTTTGCATGGGGCAGCTCTTACTTCTGCAAGAGTAAGTGCAGAAGTGATTATGTTCACACTTATAAATTGGGAATAGCAATGCCGTGGGTCGTCCAGGTGTGATATTAGGCTGAATATAATGGCCTACCTCCTTTGGGTGAGATCGTGGAAATAGATAATATTCTAGAGCTGGTGCCTACTACAATATGGGAATTAAAAGGTCTCAGCAATACAGTTTAACCACACCTGGAAAAATGCCGCCACCATCGCTGCCACTGATAGCGCCATCATCAAGCACCCGAACAGTAGTATGTAGACGTGCATGTACTGCAGGCACGTCTGAGGCTCCTTCGTCGCCAGCCATGCCCCGAAGCCCGCTATGCCTCCCCCCAAGCATGTTGTCATCGCGTTCAAAATCACCAGAATAAGGTTGGTAATGCCTGCTGCCATGAATCTAATTGGCAGTATATCACAACGTTAATCTTGACGTTGTCTCCTTGATATAAGCCTGCTGCTCTTAATTATTTCTACTCTTGTTTGTCAGACATCATCATCCGCCAAATGACTTGTAATTCAGATTTCTGGTGACTGCCGCCGCAGTTCGATTAAATATAACGTTACATCATTCAGCAAAAATACAGACGTACGCACAACAGGATTAAGTTCGGGTATATTGTGGGTAACCAAGAGTAGTCCATCGACGCTGCGATGCAGGTGATGGGAATCAGAAGGATCCCCCTCCTTTGATTTCGTGCGGGATACATCTCTCGCTTATCATCATGGACGCGCTTTCTTGTATGCGTTTCATGCAAGCTCCTCTCTCAAACAAGCTGAATATCTAACGCATGGTGCCGGCCGGTCACAAAACATGGCTACCGTGTAACAGACAGTTATTGGCTTGCCAATTATTGTATATATACAACTGACCCATGTTCCGAAATACGATCTGTGACATAAACATATAAGAGAGCGGTCCATTGGACTTATTCCCTATAAGTTTGAGGCCGGTGTTTCGCACCAAGTTTCATCTTGCATCAAAGATAATTTTGTGGTTTTTAAATAACGTATATTGTGAGTGTACAAGAGAGATTTTAGATTTTCATGGTTTTTTATCATCTTGTATTGCAGCTTAGGCTTTTAAAACTTCGTCGTATCTATACATAATGTTATCTTGATGAAAGATGTGTAAGGGCATGGTATATGAAGCAAGCTAAGAATTGGAAAAATAAATGTACTATTTCTAGTTCTATTATGAATACTTGATATTAGATTTTTTAATGCAAATATAAATTATTCTCTACATAAGGAAATTTTCAAAAGATGTCATGAGATCATGTATTTAAGTTTATTGTTTGAAAACTCAGCGACTTACCATTGGGGTAGCCACAAGATAGATTGAGAGAGAGAGAGAGAGAGAGAGAGATTTGTTACATATAATTGTGAATTTTCTTTGAGTGCAATCTAATATCCAATGTAAGCTACTTGAGGTAGCAAGTTGATAATTTTTCCCTCACGTGGGATGAAGAATCTTACGTGGGATGACTAGCCTCTTTACCCTTTCTCTAGCCTCTGGAACCTGAGAACCGCGTGTACCCAAATTGCTGTGGAAAGGAGTGGCCACATCTCTTCTGGTAGTACGTGCCAGACTCTGGAACAATAAATTACTCGAATGCTTAACTGGGAAGCGTTTTAAATGGGGGGGCGGGGGGCCAAGTAGTTTTAGAAAATGGACTGATATATTGTGACTTGATACAACTGCAGGGCAATCAGTCTAGAAACTTCCAAACAAATAGCTCGCAGCCTGCTCTTCATTGCCATTGCATAATTCCAATGCTTTAGAGGCAGACTGCCTATCAAAACCCAGCTCCATAAGCCTTTTGATCTTGTCCTCCAGATTGCTCACTTGCTTCTAATCCATACAAAAGGAAAGGCAACATGGAGATGGACATCAGCAGATCAACGGCTGTGCATGTATTCATCAAAAAGTATGTGGTACACACTATTTTTTACCTGTGGGAACACATTACCACCTCCTTCCTTTGAAGAGGATACACCTGGATCACCAAACAGGCTACGCTCAACAATTATACAAAAATGTTAAACAATTGAACAAAGGCAAACAAACTGCACTCACTTCCTGAATGACCAGGTTGACTAGGAAGAGCACCACTTGATGGCTGCGTGACAACACCATCAATCAATCAATCAATTGGATTCTTGTAATCAAGTAGTCTTGTATTTTTTTTTTTTCGTAATTAATACAATCAATCTCTCTCTCTCTCTCTCTCTCTCTCTCTCTCTCTCTCGGATTTTGAAGTAATGAATAGAAATATTTACAAGAGGCCTTTTGGCAATCAAGCAGGTTCGAAAACAACATAGGAATGCACACAGTGCAGCGGACAGGCATTGAGCATATCTAACAAGGGAGCTGAAGGCTACAATGATAGGAGAACGGAATTGCAAAGCAGGCACAACTTGGGCAGTGTGGATGATTTGCATCCATGGAGCAGCCACATCTCCAAGGATCACACCAACAGAAACCATGGAACTAAGTTGCCACAACAACAGTCCTTCAACACCAACCAAATGGCCACATTGTGTAAAGTTGGGCTTTATTCTCGCCCCACAAATAGAAGGCAAAGTAAGACCATCTACCAAATTTTGTGATAAAAGAAAAAGAGAGTGAAGTGCTTGCCAGTTATTCATGTCCTCCTACCAAAGAAGCCTCCTCTGAGGCAAACCAAGGTCTGTCTTATCTCTGGGCAGCAACTGAGCATCATTCCTAGATTGGACTTGCCTCAGACAGAGAGGACTTCAGGGCACTGCCATAGATGGGAGCTGACTGCTAAATTATTGCTTGGTAGATTAGGACATGCAGTCTTGTCATCGAGAGTCAAGGACATATCTACAACATGGACCCTTTCTAGGATCCAGACAGACATTGCCCCCACTTTGGAAAGCACGTGGAGAAGGAGAGATACATTTCTTGATACATGGGCTCAGCCACTTTTTCCCACCGCATGTATTGTAATTTGATCTTGGTCCCTTTCTTGACTGAGCAGTTCATTATTAATATGTTTTCCAACTGTTTCTGCTGATGCCAATGAGCCATAGCCCAGTTGGTAGAGGTGGGTGGGTGTGTTGTGAACAGTCGCAAGATCAATACCTCCCAGCTGCTGCCCACGGCCTCGGCGGTGCCTATCATCCTTCGGGATGATGACAAGGCAAAATCCCGTAATAATATATAGCCGTTCGGTGCAAAAACTCATCACAAAAAAAAAAGTGTTTCTGCTGATAAATCTATAAAGAGATCGATCTCAAAGACAAAGAAAAGAGTGCTATCAAACAATGAGCATAAAAATGAAAATATTTATAGCCTTCCAGGAAAGAAACAGGTGGATTCCTGGTGACTGTGATCAACATATTTTTTCTACAAACCATCCAGGCATCTAACTTTAGTCTATATGGGTGTTCACAGGTTGGCTAAGCAGCAATCACACGAAATAAAGTTCAACTTTTAGCAGATAATGGTTTTGAGCATGTGTTTAGACAATTACATTATTGACCAACCTTGCTTGTTTCTGCTTGTTTTACAATTCAATCACGAATAACAAGCTTTAAGGTCAGATATCCAAAAAATAGAAATAACGCTGCACCTATGCTAATACTGGGTATCCCTGTTTTGCTTTTTTGTTTACTGTTGGCTCCTCAACCTGAGTCAACAATTTTTCCGAAATGTAATCAAATCTCTTTCTATCCATACAAATTACTCCTTTTCACCTTTGTTATGCAATGATATGTTGTGTGGTTTGACAAACTTTACAGGGCAAGATATTACCACCACTGATGTTGAAGCCCTCTCATTTGTAGCAGATGCCAACTCTCTGAGAGTCCTTTCTTCCCTGGAATTAGCAGGGAGATCCTTCTCTACAAAACTCAAATGTGAAGGGAAAAAATTGCCACCACCTTTCAGATCAGAAGAATTCAGACAGATGAGAAATGATCACACACCAAAAGACTGCTACCTTGCAGAAATGGCACAGATATTTCTCCTCCTCCAACCCAAAGGACATTATTTTTCAGGTCTATTGAACACTGAAGCAGTAGAAACAAGAAGTAAAACATAAGAGAAGGCATCAACACCATGACCATGCACATTCAAGCCTTCACCATATCACCTGATGTTTGCGCAGCATATCAAGACCAAATATAAATTCTACATCCGGTTGATCCAAGACAGTAAAGGAGCTCAAATAGTATTTGCTGCCTATCTGCAACATGTTGACACTACAAAGATTGTACATGTATTCACCTTGATTGTCTATAAATCCATTTGCTTATAAATTGACATTAAATTCAACTATTTCCTGCCTTGAGTGGTGCCACATGAATCCGGCCAACAATTTCTGATTGTCCCACTCCTCTAGCGATTCCTATGTAACGTTTATCTAACAACCTTAAAATTCTGCGTCAAGAATAAAGAAACCCTTAGTGAAACCAAAACAAACTCAAAAATGGAAATTCTTGAAGTCCAATCATTTTGAAGTTGCTCTACTGTTTTAAATGTCTACAGATAGAGATTTCCCCAACAAAGCACTATAAAAACAGATGCAACATAATCTCAACTAAAGCATAGTGAAGGACAAATTGATTTCAAGGCTTTTTCTAGCTGCAACAGTCTTCACTCAACCTTAACCAGTAATACACGATAAAGTTTTAAATTTAGCTACCTATCTATTGTATTACCAGCCATCCTATAAAATGGATGTGGCAAAAAACGCTAGGTTGTACTTGCAGAGTCTAATGAGCTGTGAACGGGCACTAAGGGAGTGGGAAAGTGGAAAGCCCTGACAACAAGCTTAAAATGTATAAAATGAATAATTGAGATAATGCAAGGATTGTCACTTCCATTTTAGAAATTTAGAAGCATTCCTAACAACTCTACTTTTGCTTACTTCCTCTCTTGCAATCTTTCTTCTCTGCTCTCTACCTATGAAAAAAGTACCACTTTCCCTTCCAGTTGCTTTTCCTTATCTCCTTCAACTTGTTACAAACATGAGCTCTCTTGAACTCTTGAGTGTTGCAATGCAAAAATAGCATGCCTCTTTACGTGGAGTAGAGTGAGGAGAGAGTAGCCTCACCACAACACAACCCACAGGGTATGCCAAACACCAATCTCACAACAAAGCATGCTATGGTAAGCATAAATGGCCATGTGGAAGAAGATTTCGTGGAGGTGGAGCAAGTGGCGTCTCAATGTGATAGGATCCTGATAACTCCTAGTTAAGGAGATAGGTCAAGTTACTGGATCACTTGTGTTTCAATTACAAAGATTGGCGTTTAGTTCTTGCTTGGTTTCCTTCTATTCTTCTTGCATTTGAGCTTCTTGCTTCGCCTCTATTCCTTTCTCTTGGACTAAGATGTCCCTCTCATTGAGCCATTGTCAAGGATCATTTGGAATGTTTGTCTTATAATTTGTGATGATTGTAGTAGTTTTGGAAAAACCACATTGCCCATGGCACTGAGTACGCAAATACACGATTTGGCAAGTGGACATGGTGTGAAATATATCACCAGAATAAGAAATAAGCTTAATGATTTAATTAAAAATGAAATCTAATTCTCATATCCCCTAGCTCTTGACATGGTGACCATTGCACCAACAATGAAGAATTTGATGGCGGGGTATGCAGTGACAAGTGTACAAGCTATGTGATACAAGGATGGGGCAAAAGAAATAAGGTGCAATGTGGAACTTTCATTAATTGAAAGTTTGCACCTTAGGTTTAATGATCATTTGAAAGTTTCGCCCAGTAAGTAGCTCACGTAAGTTATAAAGCAAACCCTGAGCTTAAGTTTAGTCCAGTGAGTACTCACTTATGATTAATGGCCAAGCTATTAATTAGCCCCTAATCAAAAGTGAGATTGGATTAAGGGTTACTCATTTAGAAAGCTGATCTTGGATATTTGGGATCTCTTTCGCTCTCATTTTGAGAAGCATAAGTTTGGAGATGGCCATTCTTCTCTTCTTTACTGCAGAAATTACAGTTTTCAATCATGGATTGATAGTTTGTATGGAGTTGGAACCACAACTAATCTTCTCCTCTAGGCAAGGAGAATCCATTGGGCAACTTTGTCACTCCATTTACGTCAAGGTATGTTGCTTGTTTTGACCTAATTCTCGACAAAACAAGTTATTACAACACTATGGGCTGAGATTCTCCTTTCTTCTCTGAAATTTCAAGCCTAATGCATTTTTTGCACAACTTTGTAACAGAGAATGTGATTTTCTTAGTTTCATCACGAGAAATCCCTCTATTTATGAGAGGAACAATATGGAATTACATGGATCTATGCAGGACAGTTCTCTAGGTGAATGCTTAGTGAAATTAGACTCAAATGTTGACTGTCATTTTTAGGGCTTGGTAGGCTTAACTGTTCACATGCATTTTTGAACACTCTATAAGTGGTTGAAGGCCGACATTGAAGGTAACAAGGTCATTGTGCACCTACGAATCAATTCAGCCACATGAAATCACTAAAGTTCAATCATTCTATCATGGGAAATGCATGGGAAATTTAGAGAAATGCAAGGTAGACCTAATGGAATGCATATTGCAGGGATCATAGCAAAGTGCAAGTCTGAATTTACCTAGTTTGATAATAAATTGAGCATGCAAAAGTCAAAGCAAAGCACTAGGATTGCTTGCATGAATAGAAATGAGGTTCGTAAAGTAGATTGGATCAGTTTGGAACTGAAATTTGCATGTACTACACATTGTTTGCAGTGGGCAACAATGTGGAATCAGATTTGCATCTCCAATGCCACTTTTACAGATCAATTGGACTAATGATAGCATATATTCTTTGTGAGATGAGAAGAGGATCAAAGCTCAACTAAGAGTGCAGTAGACAGTGTGGAGAGTGAAGCATGACACCCAATGCAATAGACTAAAAGTGTAAGATGAAAGTACAAGGTACAACCCTTAAACGTTAGGGTCGTAAAAGGGTGTTCACACCTGAAGTATGTGCAACACAATAAGTGTCCATAAATGTGTAACATAGGCACATAAAATAAAGAGAATAAATTTGGGGGGAAAAAACCTCTCATACGGAGAGTAAAAAGTGCCCAAGTGTCCTACTAATCACTGACACTCCTCTGTGAGCATAGGCGTGAGTCAAACCCCCCCTAGAGTGAAGAGTAATCAAAATACAAGGGTCATCTGCTACCAAACGAGATCAAATTTAAAGCATCGTGAAATGCTTCAAATTTGTCACAAGAAAGAGCTTTGGTGAAGATGTCTGCCACATTACTAGTAGTAGGACAATAGACAAGGCTGATATCTCCTGCATTTAGCCTCTCTCTGACAAAGTGATAATGTATCTCAATGTGTTTCGTGCGTGCATGAAACATTAGGTTCCGTGCCTCTGCAATGGCACTCTAACTGTTAGTGAGCAAAGGAGTAGGCTCCATGACAAACACATCCACATCAGTTAGCAAGTGTCTAAGCCATGCACATTCAACTTTGGTAGTGAAAGCTGCCTTGTATTCAACTTCACATAATGATGTAGCAACAATGGACTGTTTCTTGCTAAGCCAAGATATGCAAGATGAGCCAAGAAAGAAACAATTGCCACTAGTGGAGTGACGTAAATCATAATCACCAGCCCAATCAAAATCACTCTAAGCATGTAAGTGCAATGGTCCCCCCTTGGCATAAAGCAATCAAAGAGATCTAGTACCCTGCAAGTAACGGAAAACACGCTTGACAGCTTGCCAGTGTGACATGCGTAGCTGATGCATATATATGCTCAAGGTTGAAACTGCAAACTGTATGTCGGGCCCAATGTTGCATAGGTAGATAAGGCATCCAACTGTTGGAGCATATATATGTATATCAAACAAATCACTATCATCATGCAATGACAGCTTCAGTCCAGGTTCCATCGGTATACAAATTGGCTTGCAATCCTATAAGCCAAACCTCTCAAGGAGTTTACCAATGTATCTTGACTGTGATAAACCGATACCTCTAGCATCATGTATGAACTAAATGCCCGCAAAGACCCCAAGTTTGACATCTCAAAAGTTTATTGCAAATTTTGTTTAAATACTGAAATCTGATCAGCATGTGTCCCTATAAGTGAAAGGTGAGAAGGATCGAAGCTTGGACTCGAGAGCTATGGCAGGAGAGCAAGAGTAAGAAAGAGAGAGACAAGAAATGGGAACTCCAACAGTCATAATATGTGACCGGGACTTCCTTTATTCAAACTGTCACTAAAAGAATAAAGAATAAAGCAGCATGTGTCCCTATAAGTGAAAGGTGAGAAGGATCAAAGCTTGGACTCCAGAGCTATGGCAGGAGAGCAAGAGTAAGAAAGAGAGAGACAAGAAATGGGAACTCCAACAGTCATAATATGTGACCGGGACTTCCTTTATTCAAACAGTCACTAAAAGAATAAAGAATAAAGTGACGGTGACGGGCGCCCGCCACCTGCAGTATGCAGTGGCGGTGACTATCAATGTAGTAATACACGGGCAACTAGACAGAGACGCCTTTATCCCCAACAACCTCCCACTTAAAGGCGAATCTGCCCTAGTAAGGAGTGAAAAGAAAAAGAAAAAGACAGTACAACATGTACACATGTACAATAGGATGAGAAAAGACATCATCTCATCCCACGCCCATCAATCTCCTGAGGAAGGCAAAGCACTCTGTAGAGAGGCTTTTCGTGAGCAGATCTGCAGGATTCTGGTCAGTCGAGATCTTGACAAGATCAACAGACTTGTCCTCAACGACCCCACGTATGAAGTGATACCTCACCTCAATGTGTTTCGTCTTCGCATGGAAGACCGGATTCTTGGCTAATTGAATAGCACTCATAGAATCCGAATGCAGTGTAGGGATAGCATCAATACCAAGGTCACCAACCAAACGACCCAACCAAATGGCCTCCTTGCAAGCCTCAGTGGCTGCAACATACTCGGCCTCTGTAGTAGAAAGGGCCATGCATTTCTGCACCCTCGATATCCAAGAAACAGCACCTCCAGCATATGTGAATACATAGCCGGAAGTAGACTTCCTACTATCTGCATGACCTGCATAATCAGAGTCAGTGTACCCCACGACTCCTGTATCCTGGCTGCCATAGCATATGCACATATCTGTAGTGCCCTTCAGGTACCTCATGATACCCTTCACGGCATCTCAATGCTTCTTGCCAAGTGTAGCCATATAGCGTGCCACAACACCAACTACAAATGCAATATCTGGACGAGTGGCTATCATGGCATACATAAGACTGCCCACTGCCGATGCATAGGGAATCTTGGCCATCTCAGCCCTCTGTTCATCTGTCTGCGGACAATCAGCCTGTGATATCTTCACATAAGAAGGCGATGGACAGCCAATAGACTTTACGTCCTGCATGCGGAAGTGCTCAAGGACTTTATGAATGTACTCCCTCTATGACAAGTAGAGGAGTCTCTAATGCCTGTCGTATCTAATGCGCATACCAAGTATGTGAGCGGCTTGTCCTAGATCTTTCATCTCAAAGCTCTTCTTGAGCTGAGCCTTAAGAGCATCTAGCTCATCATGAGCTTTCCCTGCTATCAGCATATCATCCACATAGAGTATCAAAATCAATAAAGAACCATCACGGGCTTTCTTCGTGTACAGATACGGATCCATAGCACTCCTGCTATAGCCCTGTGACTGCATAAAGGCATTGGAGGGGAGCTGCGGAGCTCTACCCCGAGACCTACAGACCGCTTATTGATCAAGCGTTTCAAGCCGAGCGGCCATGGCTACCTCTCGCATAGCCGACGCGCAATGCCTATCTTACGGGTGTAGTGAGCTTACCTTGATGCTCGATCGAGTTCCCTCCTCTCTTGCACTCTGGTAGCTCCACGATCCTTGTGGCAAGCTCAAGCAACCTCAAGCCCCCTCCGTCAAGCTCCATCCTCCATAGCCGCGCAGGAGAAGAGAAGAGAAGATGAAGAGAGAAGATGGGGAGCTTCTTCTCCACAATCCCTCACTCTCACACACTCACTCCCTTACTCCCTCACTCCCTCACTCAAGCACAAGCAAGAAGGCAAGAAACAAGAGAAAAAGAAGAAGAAGCTTTGGCCACACACAAGAATGAGCTTCTCATTCACTTTTCAACTTTATATACAAAACTCTAAATCCCTTTTGGACGATCATCCCCACTTTTTACATGGCCGGCCATTAGCCTAGGCCCTCTTTTCCTATTTCCCACCGTTCTAACTTATCCCATTCCCACTAATGCATACAATTTGCATAGGAGTAAGCCCGGCACTCCTTTTACAAGGATTCGGAAGCGCCTTCATATTTAATGGCGCGTTTTCTCTCTTTTATTTTCTCGAGGCGACATTGAAGCCTTCTAGAGAGGTCGTCATTCAAATTTTCAGGGTCTGACCTCCATCCGGAGCGCTTTTTCCTTCCTTTGTTCTGTGCCTTTTTTATTATCTCCTTCTTCCATTTTTCCCGCACTTCTGCTCCATTTTCCAATTCTCTGTGCTGTGGTAAACATTACCCCCCTTCTAGCGGAGTGCCAGTTCCATGGCACTGGGGTGGGGAGCAGCAGGGTAGTTGGGGTTGCTGCTAAGTGGAATTGGTGGGTAGATGACCACAATAAAAAAGGTGGTGCTGTGAATGAGAGATGATGGAGGGTTGATTCTTGATGATTGGGAGAGATTCCGGCGTGCTTTGATCTTCATGAACATGCTCGGCATTTGTCACATAGTTGTAACTTCCCTTTTGTGATGACTGTCAAAACCGCAGCTCCGTAATCAGTTGAAGAACACGTGGTTCCAAGATCTATGGCAATGGTGGGTCCATCACTGAGTTATGATCATAGCCTGCAAGAGAAAGTTGTGCACTCCCTAAGGGGTGTGTCTGTCTCACGGTGTGGTGTAAGTGCATGTGTAGTGGAATTGGGAGATGGGTCTAGCCCTCAATAATGTCCCACACTTGAGGACCCAGTTCGTGTGTTCTTGGAGGTGCAGTGCAGGACTTAGGGTGACAAGTCTGGAAGTCCTGCCCTTGATGTGCCCTAAGCGTGAAGTGGGGGGAGGGGCTAGGGGTGAACCCTAGGTGTAGTGAGCAAAGTGAGCCCTAGTGCTCTTTTTTTTTTCTTTTTTTTTAAAAATAAAGAATTGCATACAAAGAAGGCATTCTGGCTAATGTCTATCATCTTCAGCCGAAGCACGGGGTGGTCGCAGGCATTGGGATAGAATAGCAACCCAGGCCTACACCTCGTGAAGCGGGTATCATTCATATTCTCTAAGATTGCTAGGCAAAAGGAGGGAAGCAGGGTTGCCCTCATCATTAATCTAGTCATAGCCCTACTATCTATCCCTAGGTTGATGTCAAAAAAGAGGGGGGGAAGGTGAGCTTCCTCGGCTGTAGGCCTCTGCATTAATAGGAATTTGATAAGCCTAAGATAATTGCAGGTGGTTAGGAAGGCTGGATCCGGACAAGAAGAAAAATCCGCGAGAAAGCAGTTGATGGATGGAAGGAGATTCTCTACTCTAAAAACTAGGCATTCCTCAGGATTCCGGGCATTTATGTTATATATTCTAGGAAAGTCAAAATCCCCATGAATAGTGCGGTCATAATCAACTCCATGCCTACGGGGGTAGGGAATGTAGATGGGGTCGTTACGTTCTTCAGGAAGTGAGCTGCACAAGGCGGTCTAGACGTCAAAATTGGCATCCCAAATCCTCCTCTGCCACTTCGGTTGTGCCTCGTAGCCTTGGATGGTTTTGGGAACCCTGTTCACCTTGTCCTGCCAGTAATCTGCAGGCTCTTGCCTCCACCTGGTTATTATAAGGCTCCTCTCTTCTATCCATCTGTTCGCCAGATCATTGGCCAGGTCCTTGATCTTGGATAGAATGCCTAGAGGCAACGCACGGTCCAGCGAGCGTGGATAGGCAAATGAAAGCTCAAATGGTCCCGTCTGGAACTCCCGGTCACGCCATATGATCAATTCCTGAGGCCAATCGATAGGGTTGGGATGCCCTCGTAGTGGCACCGGCTCTTCAAGGAATTGTCTGGGTAGTGACCGTGCTCTGCGTTGTGCTTCCTCTGCCAGTTCCTGCCTTCTTCTTTTGGCTGCCACAATGCGCTCAACCATGTGGGCATCTTCGCGCTCTTCAGGCAGGAGGTCTCGTAGAGGCGGACTGGGCGTTCTTCGTTGTTCTTCTTCAACATCTTGCTCCAAGTCCGGGCCCTCTTCGGCATTCTGCTCGGCCACTCATGGGGCCACTTGTGGTGGTGGTGCGGACTGCTCCTGTTCTTCGAATCCTAGTTCCTTGAGCTCAACGATGGAGAGGCCAGCATGGCGCAGGTAGTGGAATTGTTGCTCCATGATTCCCGTGCCAGTGGGAAGCTCCCGTTCTTGAAGGCCATATCTTAGCGCTCAGGTAGTCAACTCCAGCTCTCTTCTTACCCTCTCCACTGAATCATTGCCCTCTGCTTGGGTGACATGTAGCACTGTGCTGAGAAAGGCTTGCCTTTGTGCGTTGGCGCATACATCGGCTGCTTCTGCCCTAGATTCGGCAAGCACCCTCTCGCACTCAACCACCGCCAAGCGTTCCGTTAATTGCCTAACTCTTTCAAAGTTGTTCTTTTCCCACTCGTTGGCTCTTTCGTCCATCTTCCTCCTTCCCTCTTCCAGCTCACTTGCCAATGTGGTTACCACCTGCTGCTGTTCATTTGTCAAGACCCAGAGTTGGTGCCACTCCCTCGATTTCCTAGCCAGCTGTTCTTCAGCAATTTCTTTCGCTTGATTTGCCATGTTGAACCTCTGTTCTGCCTCAGTGATTAGTTCTGAATTTTCTTGCGCTAGCTGCTCGTGGCTCTGGATCTCCGCAAGGTGCAATCTTCGTTGCGTGAAGGCCATGGCCATGAGGGCCTCTGTGTCTTCCTTGGCAACCTCCACTGCACCTTGCAGTCGTTGTGCCTCCTGTTGCCGCCCTTGTGCTTCTGCTGCGAGGGTTGCCGGCCTTTCCCGTCCTAGAAACTCTATCTCTCTCCAGCCTGTCTTGTTCCTCGAGTTCATACCATAGCTTTGCTATGGTATCCTCCTGCCGCTTGCTCGGCTCACCTTCTTGAGCTGCTAACTTTCCATACCCTTCTAGTCTAGATGTTCTCTGTTCCAGATCAGCATATTGCTGCACTACCAGGTTTTGCTTTTCGTCCTCCAGCCTTTGTCTCAGGCGGCTCTCGTTGTCCTGGGCTTCTTTCGTTTTTGCCTCCAGTCGATCTTGCAGCACTTTCACCTCTCTTTTCCGGTTGGCTCCTTGCCTTGAAACTTGGAGCCTCAGGGCTGTCGAAGTTTCCCTTTCCTTTTCCAGCTCCACCAGGGCCACCTTCTTTTCTTCCTTTGCTTTATCCAACTGTACCAGGAGCTCAACCACGTAAGCGTCGTAGTCCGCACCAAGTGGCATGGGAGTAGAGGCTGTGGTGGTTGACGCTTCTAGCTTTTTGCCGTTTCGAATCTTTCCTGGACTCCGCATCTGCAGTGACGGATCTTTTCGCTCCGGTCTCCGGTACAATCTCAGCCACTTTACTAACAAGCATCTGCATCGTGCTCATCAGCTGGGCCGTATCCAGAGAGGGCGTGGGTTGCGGGGCGGTTGTGGTGTCGGTTGGCACCGGCACAAAGGAGGAAGGCAAGGGGTGCAACAGTGACTTGTCCTTGCCTACAATCACTCGGGCTGCTTCCGCGCTGCCACTTGCTTCGGCCTCATGGTGGGGACTCAAGGGGTTGATCTCTCCTCTTCCATGGGTCTCCTCAACAGATCTACGAGTGGCCTCTGCCGACTCAGCCAGTTCTTTCATCCTCAGCTCGTTGGCTTCCTCCTCCGCCCTTCTTTGCTTCTCCTCTTCTGCCCTTTTTAACTCTTCTCTAACTCTTTCGAGTTCTTCCTCTTCCTTCTTCCGTCGTTGCTCCTCCACCCTCCTTGACTCTCTTTGAGCCCTCTTCACCTCGGCTCGCTCCTCTTTGCTCAATCTCTCCTCCTCCTTTTTCTGGCTCTTGTCAGTCTTCATTTGCTTCTGTGGCTTGGCCGTTTGAGTGGGTGGTATTTCAGGCTCTCCTTCGTCGCTTTCCCTCTTTTCGCTCGAGCCTTCTTCCTCGTGGTGAGGTGAGCTTTGGTGCCTAGCTTGCTTTTCCTCCATGCCGGCATCCTTGATAGCCTCGTCAATGATTGTTGTGAGGACACCTCCGTATCTGATTGTAGAGGCTTTTGTAGCAGGTTTTTTTTATTGTGGATCGTGCGGTAGAGGCCGAAGATTCCCCACCAGCTGGTGATGTGGCTGGAGCCAGAAGGGCGACTGAACTCCTGATAGTCTTCTGGACAAAGCTGTTTCAATCCACCTCCTCTGGAACTCCTGCCGCAATGCTTTCCAGCAGTGGCACGCCGATTCTATTCATTAGTGCGTTGTATTTGTGGCCCAAGAAAAGAGCGTGGATCATCTTAGCTTGCATCCTCGTCGCAGGGTATGGAATTGTCCGCCAGACTGATTCCATCGACCGTATGCACGTCCTCTTTTCTGACTCCCATCATGGCATACACATCTCTTTTTGGGCACCTCTCTTTCTTGGGCACAAGCCCCAGGGCTCTCTCAACAATGTCTGTGTTAAGGGACACTTGCACCCTTCTTTCCTGATCACCCGCCCTCACTGTGACCGTGCCACAACTCCTTCCTTCATCGAAGCTTCTTAAGAAATCCACGCACATGCTGTAGTCTACAGCCTGTCCGACCTTCTCCACGTACTTTTGGAGGTTACATTTGTCCACTAGCTCTCTACGGCCGGCTCTTCCAGGATGGCTTCATCTAGATTCATGGTATGCTTGAATGTGAATTGGCTAAATCCACGCGTCTCGATACTGATTCCATACTTTGTCAACTCTACTTCCGTGAATGGGAGTCTACCCTGTCCTGCCATGGTAGGTGCCTGTCATCACCCAAGTCAACATTAGCATTATAACTTGATTCATTACTAGCAAAACCCAAGAAAGAATGCGTGTGACAGTTTGCCGTGCTGATTCAGAGGAATGAAACTTAGAAATAATTCACAACCAACATCTATTTCCTCCTTGCATTCTTTCTTATTTGAATTCAGTTGATTATTTTCATCCTTTATACCTCTTGCTACATCACTTGGTTCGTCACTTGGCTCTCATTCGCTCCCCCCCCTCCCCCAAGTGTTAAGGGAATCCTTAACAGAATTAGCGAGGAGAGGAGGAAGGCTCGCATGGGTTGTGTGGGGCGAGCTACTTGGCCAATAGCCAAGTATAAAGGTTAGGATTATATTCAAGCTGGGCATGACGATCAAGTTCGCATGGTCGTATGGAAGCTTAAGTGATGTAGGTTAAGACATCATGAAAGATGTCCCCGGAGTTGAGACGACTAGCAACGTGCAACTCCTCTTCCGTCAGGAACTGGTCAATATAAGGGTGGGCCAATACCTAATCATCTAAGTGTATGTTGCGTGTAATGGCCAAAACTCTAAATGAAAGAGGTGCCACATAAGTAGGGTCGCGTTCAATTTTTTTGATCGCCCTCCTTTGCTCAGCATTGGTCATGATACGGCGGCCTTTTTTATCCCATTGGAGTCGTAAGGCATACCACAGTTGTAAGAACGAAGAAGCAGAGCTGATAAGCTGCGTGAGCTCCTCCGGTTCTTGTTCAGGTGTAGAGCGAGCAGGCTTGCGGTAAGAGGTGACTAGTCTTCTGAGAATAGCTTGCTCCTTCCATTAGCGATTAATTGGGCCGCAATTTTGGGAAATTTGATGGTCATAAACTCGTAGTCTTCCCAAGTGCATGGCAACGCGCGAACATCAGAAGCAAGGAGTTCGTCAAGAAGTCCTAGGTCAAGCCTCTCATAGCTCCTAGCGAATGTGGTGAAGGTGTCATCCAACTCCTTGATGCATGTCACTACGTCATTCCTCGAGGTCTTAGCAAGATCCTTGGCTGCTGAAAGGAAAGATCGTCTTTCGTGCGAAGGCTTAAGACCTGCTGGTGGTGATGGCGCAATTGGGCTGGACAGTAGTGACTCCACTGCTGGCGTCACAAATGGGACTTTGCACTCTGGAGCATTAGGAGATACTGCAGTGGGCTTCAGTGGCATAGGAGACGTGCTGCATTCTATTCGAGCCGCCATGGGGGTGCGCAACTCTTCTCACCTGGATGGTGCTGGGGCATCCAGCCTGGGACAATGAATGTGTTGGGAGTCATTAATCATCACTGGTGCTGGTTCAGCATTCTTTGCGGTTTGTGCTTTGTATGTGCCAGCCTGTCCAGCTGGAGTGGGGTTGCTCAGACTTGAGCTTCTTGAATGTCCACACTTAGGCACCCATATCCAGGGATTGCCCTCATAGTATCCTTGTGCTCGCAAGAGATATTTGGAGATCCATCATGGCGTGGTAGTGCGCCTATGTCGATAGCATCTAAGCTGCCTCTTAGGCTGCGACTGATAGTTTTTGCGTTTAGAAGCATGTTTCTGCGGTTTACCAAGAGGTGGCCCTCGTCGTTTTGACACCCATATGAGCGTGGGCTCTTTGGCCATGTGAATGGCTTGGGTGTATTTGTGTCACAAGACTGTGACAACTAGTACCTTTTTGTTGATTTATTTATTACATATTTTATTTGGTTTTTCTTTTTGGAAGGATCCCTCTTGAAATCTAAACGCCTAAGTTGCATGGCCAGTATGTGAAACAGACAGGAATGTCTAGTGAGTCAAGACTGGACAGTTAAGGTCTAGTATAAGTCTGGAAAAGACTGATGGTACTGTAGATTTACAAGCCTAGAAGAGACTTGTGAAAGTGTATATGGACAAGTGTGTTGAAGAACTAGCCTGGAAGAGACTAGTTCAAAGTGAAGATGGACAAATCTTCAAGAGATTAGTCCATGTGGGATCATCAGTGGAAACTCACTTTCAGTTGAGCTACATTACAGATTTGGATTTAGCCATAGTCTGCAAAGATGGTCAGAAGACTAGTGGGATGCAATGGAAACAACTCGTAAAATAGGGAGTTACTATTTTTGGACCCCAGAATCTGTTCGCGTCATTATCTTCGTTTTTGTACAAGGATTAATCCTATGGTTTGTGCCAAGGTCAAATTTTGAACCGAGGATGGAGAATTTTAGACCGAAAGGTTTAAAACAGGAAAATTGTTACATGTATGCCATGTGTCACAATTTGGGCATAAATTCCCAAAAGAAAGACTGAGGGCAGCACAAAAACGAGTTTCAATGCATGGGGGGCTCTTTTTTTTTGGTGAAAGGGAGATGGATTGCTGCAGATGGAGAGCTCTTGAGAGCTGGTCTACCCTGTCCACGATGCACAGAGGGCTGAGCTTGCTTCCTACTCTCTCTCTCTCTCCCTGACAGTACGGTTATGCTACAGAATCAAGGGCTTTTCTTCTGATTCAGGTACAGCTGTGTGGAATATGCTGTTTTTGCATGAGGCAAGAGCCTCCTTTCTCCAGGAACAGCAGCAGTTGTTTGCTGTCCCAACAGGGACAGGTGAGGGTGGTAACCTCACCAAGCAAGTGTCTGAAACAGCACTAAACCAGAACTGATTCTGGACTGTTCAGAGGGTATTTCAGAGCCCAATTGATGTCAGAATCAAAGGGCACTTGGCCCAGATGATGCAGGACAGTGCAGGAAACAGTATGAGCTGAAAACAGGTCTCAGAACAGGTCTGAACCAGTAATTACAGTGGGTAGAACAGTACAGGGAACAGTATGTGTAGTAAACAGGTCTCAGAACAGGTCTAAACCAGTAATTACAGCAGACTGAAATGGTCAATTCTGCACTCCAACCAGAAGATTCAGACTTGGGCAGAGTTTCCCCTCCTGATCGGCTTGTTTTGGGTCAGTAATTGTACTGTTATGCTGCCAAATTTCACCCAGAATAGGTGAAAGACAGCGCATTGTAATTTCTCTCTTTCTAAAAATAAAGAAATACCGCAAAGGGGGCCTAACTTAGGGGCCAACAAGGTGTCTGTGTTGCAACAGGAACATTCTAGCTTCCTGTATTTCTTCTTGATTCTGTGTCTTTAAGTTCAGGTAAAATGGGCGACTGTTAAATTGGGTGAAAGCATTTATATATTTTGGTTGTACACTACCGCCCTTCCCAGTGAACAGGCCGGTTTCAGTTTGACTCTAGCAGTTGGAGCGTCGGGTGAGATATCCATGCCCTTCTCCTTAGGCTTGGTCGTGGGGGTCTCTATCGGTGGCTCTACAGTTGTAGGAGGCGTGAGATGACCCTTGCTGAAGGTAGTTACTATGCGCGCATTGCCTACAGCAAGATGGATGCGATCTAGGTTGTGGTCCACATTGCAATTTGTCTGCTTTTTGAAAGTGCGGCCTAGTAGTGACTTATCACCGGCCCCTTTAGTGTTTGGTAACACATAAAAGACGACTGGGATACTTTCAGACTTGATGGAGACAGCCACTTTGCATTTTCCTAAGAGAGAGTAAGTGTTGCTCCCAAATGGGCTGAGTTTAGCGTTTGTGGGCTGTAATTTAGACTGACCGATGCGTGTCCAATGGTCATGCGTCAAGATATTACAGTCGGCACCTTCGTCGATCAGGGCATCAAAAGAATACGTCCGTTTTGTGGTGACCGTGATTCGTAGGTAGGCAGGTGCTACTGCTGCTTCATCTTGATCTATTAGTTCGGTAATTGTGGCTATGCAGACGTTGACAGGCGGGTGCGATGGATGGGAAGAAGGATAGTACTTTTTCATGCGACTGCCATTGAAGAAGCCTATTCCTTCCCCTTCGAGCGTCTCCAACTCGACATTGTCCGTTCTACTAATTGCACGCACCCGGAAAGGTCCCAGTCCTCGAAATTTCATTTTCTGTTTGTAACCTTTCACTGAGTATAATAGGACAAGGTCTCCTTGATCAAAGTTGCGCTGGCTGACATACTTGTCAAACCACATCTTTCGTCGTTTTTCCCTTACGTATAACCACAGAGAAATCAAACTCCAACAAGAGAAGTAACCATCTCGCTATGCGACCTGTAGCACACGGCTTGTTCATAAGATACAGCAAGGCTTGATGGTCAACGAAAAAGACGAAGGGTGTGGCCAACAGATAATGCCTAAATTTCTTTACAGCAAACACCATGGCTAACCCTTCCCTTTCTGTAGTGGAATAGTTCATCTCCGTTTCAGTGAGCTGCCTGCTGGCAAAGCTCATTGGATAATCAAGGTTATGTTCACCAGGCTGGCATAAAACAACTCCAATGGCAAACTTAGAGGCATCTATGTGTACATGGAATGTTATACTCCAGTCTGGGGCTCGTAAGATTGGTGCAGTGGTGAGAGCCTTCTTCAACTGTTCATACACACACTGGCATTCCTCAGTCCACTCGAATACGATCAGAAGCTTGTACAATGGTCTAGCAATCAGCGCGCAGTTCAATACAAAGCGTCGATAGTATCCCGTATGGCCTAAGAAACATTGAATACCCTTGTAGTTAATGGGTGGTGGTAGGTCGACAATGACCCTGACTTTTGAGAAGTCGGTGGCAATGCCATTCCTTGACACTACGTGGCCTAGGATACATCCGTGCTTTACCCAGAACTGGCACTTCAAGGGATTCAAAGAGAGGTTGTATAACCGACACCGTTCAAAGACAGCTCTCAACCTCTCTAAGTGTTCGGCCCAACTAGAGTGTATGCATAAGTCGTCTACGAACACCTCTAACTCGCGTCGCAGCATATCCTTGAAGATGGTGCACATTAATCGTTGGAAGGTTGCAGGTGCATTCATTAGTCCAAAGGGCATAACGATGTAGGTGAATACATCCCACTCCATGGCGAAGGCAGTCTTGTGCATGTCGTCAGGATGCACTTGCACTTGATTATAGCCAGAGAAACCATCCAGGAAGCTATAAGCTTCTTTGCCTGCCACCCTCTCCAGCATGTGCTCGGTATACGGTAAGGGGTAGTTATCCCTCTTCGTAGCGGCATTAACTTTCTTGTAATTCACGCACACCCAAATTTTACCATTCTTTTGTTGGGATGTAAAGGTCCTTTATTCACCTCCGTAAATTTTACACGTGTATTGTTATGTTGTACATGTGAATGCATCCTTACGGGCCCTAAATATAAATACATTTTATTCTTTGTGTACCAATACATTGTTGGTACACCCAAATCTGTTCGTCACTCTTACTCTCACTCTCACTCACCTGTTCACTTCCTCTGCTGCAAATCTTCACGCTTCCGCTACCCTCGCGCTCCAACAACTGGTATCAGAGCTGAGGTTAAGGTGCTCACGCTCCTTGAAGTCCGCGTGAGACATCACCAGCTCTTCGCTCGCGAGAAATCAGTAAGTCATCACTCATACAGGTCAGGTCGTCACTGTTTCCAGGCACGTCTATGTGATGGACAGTCAGGCGACAGTGTTGCAGGTCACATTTTGTGCAAGCGACAGCTTGATAGACAGGCGACAGGTCAATTTTGACCAGGCAGGCAGTCAAACAGGTCACGAGCAGCCAGGCGTAGGCTGCACAGGTCACACGATGCAGTTTCGTCATGTTTATGAGCAGGCGACAGCTCACGCAAGGCTGCGTGGCATCTGACGGGCAGCGCAGGTCAACGGCTACAGATTCGACACATTTTTCTTCCAGAAATTTTTAAAATTTTTCTAAGGTTTACTACAAGCAACCCTTTGTCACTGACGGGAGTTTGCGCGCACAAGCAAAGTTCTCAGATTTGGTCAATTTTGAACCTGGAAATTTGGGGCTTTTCCCAAATTTGATGCTGTTTATGCTTGACAGCGACATTTGTGTCAGAAATTCCAGACATTGTGCGCATTGACCTCAATTAATTTGGGGATTTTTCAAATTTGTTGGAATTTTGCTCATCCGAGTAAAATATCTAGGCATTGGACCAAGGAAAATTGGGGCTTTTCATGTATTGATGTAATTTTGCTCAGCTGAGTCAGTTTGGCTGACATTTGCGCACATTTAGACCTGGAAATTTGGAATCTTGTGCAGAATTTGATAAATTTCTGCATTATTTGCCTGTGCAGTGGCTGGTTTATGTCAATACAGCAGAGGATTATTGCTGGTTATGCAAGAACAGCAGTGTATTTGCTGATTTAGCTTGTGCTCTTGCAGTTCACTGCTTTTACACTTGTACTTGTGAAAAAAATGGCTGCAACTTCTTCCAGTTCTGACATTAAAAGTTTAATGGAAATCAAGTGATTTGTTGGTCAGGGCTTTGATCTTTGGAAAGATTGTATGCAGGGCATACTGTTCTTAAAGGATTGTGAGGATGCTTTGCAAATGGATAAACCCGCACAAATGTCTAAGGTGGATTGGGCCAAAGTCAATAAAAGGGCTGTGGCTTATATAAAGATGGGTGTCACTGATGACATTTTGACAGACATTAAGGGTTTAGACACTGGTCATGCAATATGGGAGAAGTTGAAGACTACCTATGAGATCACCACACATGTTAATTAGGTGCATTTAATGCGTAAGTTGGTGAATATGCGCCTAGATGAGTCCAAGCCTGCAGCTGAGCACTTGAGTGCATTTACTGGCATTTTAAATCAGCTCAAGGATGCAAGTTTGGATTTTGATGATAAGTTGAGGGCGATCTTTTTTATCATGATATTGCCTGACTCTTGGGAGACTTTGGTTGTTTCTCTCAGTAATAACCCCAATCTCACATATGATGGTGTGAGGGGTTCGATCTTGAATGAAGAAATTAGACGTAAGTCTAGTGGAGAAGGCAGCAACTCAGCTTATAATGTTAGAGGCAGGGCTGAAAAGAAAAATGCAAATGCTGGACAGAGAAGCAGAAGCAAGAGCAAAGGAAAAGAAAAGAGTGATGTTACATGCTATCAGTGTGGTCGGAAGGGCCACAAGAAGCCTGATTGCAGGTATTACAAGAAGGAACAAGAGAGAAAGAAGAATGCAAGAGACAAAAAGAAGAAAGAGGAAAAGACAAATGCATCTGAGGCAAGTAAAGGGAAGGAAAAGGCCAATGTGGCCTCTAGTGTTGTCATAGAGGAGCTCTCAGATGCAGAGGCTGATGCATTATGTGCAGTGGATTATGATGCCCTTGTATGTCACATGCAGGATATGCAGATCACCAAGGCTGATGTGATTGATGCACTTTTATCAGTTGATGATTGTGTCACTCAGACTTGGATTGTAGACTCTGGTGCCTCTTTCCATGTGACTCCATGCTTGGAGTGTTTTGCTACTTTTGATGCAAGCTATTATGGCAAGGTTTACCTTGGAAATAATGCTTGCAGCATTGATGGGATTGGCACCATACACTTGTCTTTGGATAATGGGCAAGAACTTGTGTTGAAAGAGATATGTGCCTGGCATCAAGAAGAGTTTACTATCTGTTGGACAGCTTGACTTGCATGGTTACACCACACTGTTTGGTGGTGGTTTGTGGAAATTAAAAAGGGGTTCCATGCTGATTGCTAAAGGAACCAAGAAGGGCACTCTGTATTGTCTGCACTGTAAAGCTTTGAATGGCAAGTTTCTTGCAGTTGCTGAAATTGGTTGTCATTTGGAGTTATGGCATAAGAGATTAGGCCATATGAGCCAGAAAGGTCTTGATGTCCTTACCTCTTTGAAGAGGGTTGATGGAAAGGGCTCTAAACTTGATTTTTGTAATGACTATCAATTTGGAAAGCAAATGAAAATTTCCTTTTACTCTGGTGTCTCCCGTAAGTCAAATGTCTTGGACTTAGTGCATTCTGATGTATGTAGCATGCCTTTGAAATCGTTGGGTGGTGCTGAATACTTTGCCTCTTTTATTGATGATTGTTCCAGGAAGATTTGGGTTTATTTGTTGAAAAAGAAAAGTGAAGTGTTTGTTGTTTTTAAAACTTTTCATGCATTCGTGACCACTCAGACAGGTAGAAAGTTGAAATGCTTGAGAACTGATAATGGGGGTGAGTTCACATCTAATGAATTTAAGTCCTTTTGTGACTTGCATGGGATCAAGAGGGAGCTTACAGCCCCTTACAGCCCTTCTTCAAATGGTGTGGCTGAAAGATACAATAAGACTCTATGTGAGAGAGTGCGGTGCATGCTGTCCACTGCTAATCTCCCTCATGAATTTTGGGGAGAGGCACTTAAAACCGCGGTTCACATTTGCAACTGCTCTCCAAACAGGTCCCTAAATAATGGCATTCCTGAGGAGGTTTGGTCTGGCAAACCGGCCTCATATGACCATTTACGAATATTTGGCTGTGATGCTTTTGTGCATGTTAGAAATGAGCTGAGGAATAAACTTGACCCGAAATCCACCAAAGGCATTTTCATAGGCTATGGTGATGAGGGTGAATTTGGCTATAGAGTGTGGCTACCTCAGTCCAAGAAAATTGTTCGCAGCCGTAATGTTGTGTTTAATGAGGCAAAGTTGCTGAAAGGTACTTTAGCCTCTGATGACTACATGAAAAAGGTCAAATTTCAGAATTTGCAGCCACCTATTACTTCAAATGATGAGCCTCATGGTGCTGTACCACAGGCTGAAACTGATGATCAGCCGGTTATCTTTGAGCCAGATGATAATGGACAGCAAATAGAAGCACAGGGAGGTCATGGACAGCAAGATAGACTTGCTGATTATGAAAATGCAGGTGCTGGAAATGAAAATGAAGGTGCTGTACAACATGAATAACATGCTGAAAATGGCTTACAGCAGCCAATAAATGCTGAAAATAACATGCCTCCAGATGTAGATCCGATTCCTGAGAATGTAGATCATTGGGTACGCAGGTCTACACGCCCAAGAAGGCAGCCACATAGGTATGACCCCTCTTTGCATTATGTGATGCTTACTGATGAGGGTGAGCCTCTAACATATAAAGAGGCTAAGTCATGCAAATTCAGCAATAAGTGGGAGCTAGCTATGCAGGAAGAGATTAAATCTCTGTATGCTAATGATACTTGGGATCTTGTGTCGTTGCCCAAAGGAAGAAAGCCTCTTCCAAACAAATGGGTTTACAAAGTAAAGACAGTTGATGGGAAACCCAAGTACAAGGCAAGATTGGTTGCCAAAGGGTATGCACATAAGGAAGGGATTGACTTCCAGGAGGTCTTCTCACCTGTCGTGAAGATGACCACACTACGTGTGCTTTTTGCTCTCACTGTTGTATTGGATTTAGAGCTGTACCAAATGGATGTGAAAACAGCTTTTCTGCATGGTGACATTGATGAGGAGATCTATATGAAACAGCCCGAGGGTTTTGTAGTTCCTGGAAAAGAGCAGTTGGTGTGTAAACTAAAACGCAGCTTATATGGGCTGAAACAAGCACCACGGCAGTGGTACAAAAAGTTTGACACTTTTATACTCTCTCATGGGCTTACGCGCAGCCATGCAAATCATTGTTTGTATATGAAAAAGGATACAGATGGTAGCCCTATCATACTTGTTTTGTATGTGGATGATATGTTGCTAGCTGGGAAGAGAAAGACTAGCTTGGATGCTCTCAAAGATCAGCTGAAATCAGCCTTTTCCATGAAAGATTTGGGGAATGCAGAGCATATATTGGGCATGAGGATTCGTAGGGATAGAACGCAGAATTTGTTGTTCTTGTCTCAAGAAAAGTACATTGAAAAGGTACTCGACAGATTTAACATGGCTGAAGCTAAGCTCTCGGAGTACCCTTACCTCCATACCTTAAGCTTAGTAAAGCCAACAGCCCAAAAGATGACATGGAAGCCAATGCTATGAAGGGAGTCCCTTATGCATCAGCTTGTGGCTCTCTTATGTATGCTATGGTGGCTACTCGTCCAAACATTGCTCATGCAGTGGGAATTGTTAGCAGGTTTATGTCAAATCCTGGCAAACCACATTGGGAGGCTGTCAAGAGTATTCTTAGATATCTGAAGGGTACACAAAGAAAGTGTATTTGCTATGGGCAGGGTGCACTTAATCTGCAGGGTTATTGTGATGCAGACATGGCAGGTGACTTAGACACTCGCAGGTCCACTAGCGGGTATGTCTTTACAGTTGCTGGAGGGGCCGTTTCTTGGTGCTCCAGGTTGCAGAACATCATCGCATTGAGTACTACTGAAGCTGAATACATATCAGCTACTGAAGCTTCTAAGGAAGCTATATGGTTGAGCAGACTTGCAGAGGATCTCGGCATGTCTATGAGTACTCCAATGTTGGGATGTGATAGCCAAAGTGCTGTGTATCTGGCTAAAAATGCCATGTATCATTCACGCACAAAGCATATTGATGTGCGATATCACTTTATCAGACAGATTCTGGAGAATGGTCTAATCACATTGACCAAGATCAAAACACAGGACAACCCTGCGGATGTTCTCACTAAAAGTCTAGGCAAGGCTCAGCATGACCTTTAAAGGTTCACTCCGGACCTTTAAGTGGGAGGTTGTTGGGATGTAAAGGTCCTTTATTCACCTCCGTGTATTTTACACGTGTATTGTTATGTTGTACATGTGAATGCACCCTTACGGGCCCTAAGTATAAATACATTTTATTCTTTGTGTACCAACACATTGTTGGTACACCCAAATCTGTTCGTCACTCTTACTCTCACTCTCACTCACCTGTTCACTTCCTCTGCTACAAATCTTCACGCTTCCGCTACCCTCGTGCTCCAACATCTTTTTCATAACCATCACTATGGGCGATACCCAATCCGTGTGCTCAATCTCATATATAAATCCCGCCTTCATGAGCTTATCAATTTCTTCCTTCACTGCATGGGCGTGTTTGGGATTCATAAGGTAAGGTCGCTGCTTTGTTGGTACCGCATCTGGAACCATTGGAATATTATGGGTCACAACCCTAGGATCGACTCCTCTAAGTTCCTCCAAGGACCAGGCAAACACATCAACATACTCTCGTAGGAGAGCAACCAGTCTAGCCTCCTCATCCTTGGTCAGGTCATCAGCGATGAACACAGGTCGAGGCTTCTCGCCTTCCCCTGCCAGGTCAACTTCCTTGACCCTGGCGGGTCCCTCAATTGGTTCATTGGCTTGCCCTTGTCTCTTTGCTCCTAGCAAAATCACCACTCCATCACCCTTCTTAAACTTCGTGAAGCGTTTGGGAAGATCCTGCGGCCTTTTTTGCCTCTCTACTTCTGAGTCTTTAGTTTGCTTCCTGGCCTCCTCCCTTAACCATCTGCGCCTTAGGTGGACTGGCAGGTCCCCTTTGGTGTGTCTGACCTTATAGGGTTGGGGTATTTCAGGATCACTCTCTGTACTGATTTCAGACTCCGAGTTAAACTCACATCCCTCGCTTGAGGAAGGAGTTTCGCCAGGGGGTTGTAATTCAATAGGTGAATCCGTCTTCAATACTGGAGCTACCAGTGGCTGCGCCATCCCTGCCTGCTCGTAATTCATGGCTCCCATGTGCTCCAACCAGGACCTATTGCACTCCATCAGCATGACTCCTTTTTCATTCCAGCCTGCCCTTTCCCTTCTAGGCCTAGAGTCTGCCTTGATCTGTTCGATTGCTCTCCCTTCAGTGTCGTGTTCTATCGTGTCTAACTCCTCTTCACTCTCGTCCCCCATAGAGCAGCAGTCCTCGCACCCCTCACCATCGGAATCTTGCCCCTCTGACTGCTCGTCATCCCCCAGGTTCTTCTCTCCAATCTCCTCTTCGTCAGTTACTAAAGCCCAATTGTATAACAAGTGAAGATCATGAATTTTGGTCCATTTCCACTCAAGCCTAGCCAGGAGATCACTTAGGGGTTTTAGATTAGCAACCATACTGCCCTTCAGTTTATCGGTCAGGCACTCTATGATTTCCTGAAGCTCGAGCTTGTTGGTGGGGATATGGAACGAGACTGGTTTCCCTGGGTCACGTGAGCTTCCTGTCATCATGCAGAGTGGTACGATGGGCTCCTTTGCTAACATGCTTGGGGATTTAGCGGCTTGCCTATACAGCTCTTCCTCATCTGAGAACGGTAGATCAACGCTTGCCAAGACATGCATCCAATCCCACTCATCCTCAAGGCAAGGGATATACTTGTTCAATGACCCATAGGGTTTGCTTGCCTGTGCATCACCTTTTAGCATAGTTGAGATTGCATCGAGGTCGGCTGGGGTAGTCTTCCAGCTATCCATCTCAACCCTCACCGCTTCTGTTCTATTCCCCAAAAAGATAAGATTGTTCCCCCAATCCTCAATAACTCGCGCGTTCCTCATCCAGGGTCGGCCTAGCAGTACGTCGTAGTCCACTCCCTTCATGACAATGAAGTTCATGGAAAACTGCACTCCCGCGACCTTCACTGGCCAGCTCTTTAGGACCCCGGATGGTCTGACCTTCATTCCGTTGGCCAATGTAACATTGAACCTAGCCGCTTCCACAGGTGGGTTTCCCCAGGCCTGTAGAACTGCGTCGCTCAAAACACTAACCCCGGCGCCTGTGTCTACGATTCCTTTTCGTGTTGCGTCCCCCAAGGCTAAGATAGGTAGGACTGCATGCATCTCCATGCCTTCCTAGAAAGCATTAACGTCCAGTGACCTTGGAGGCGAGTGTAGCGTTAGGCTTGGAATCTGCGTGACTGCGTCCTGCTCTTGCAAGTCAGCGGGGCAGTATACTCCCCTTTTCCCTCTACCCAGTGCCTTAATTCTAGCCATAAGGGAGGGTGTTGCCGAAGCAAATCTCCCAGGCTCACGGTTACTGGGGTGGTTACTAAAGTGGTGAGGAGGTTGTTGGGTGGTTGGCTTCCTCCTTGGTCACCATTCTTTGGCCATATATCCTAGTTAGCTTGTTGGCAAGCTTCTCCTTGGTCTTGCCTCTATGGCATCTCTCGTGGTGTGGGTGTGTTCCCCGATTGAGGTCGCGATGGCAAAACGGGTGTACTCACACTAGAGAGGTCTTCCATTCGGTCTTCCAATATGGGTTCTACATCTTTAAGGTGTTCCTAGGCGTCCTTGACCCACTCCTTCACTTTGGCTATAGCCTCGAGTTGCCGTCTGGGATGGGGGTACTCCCCTACCTTGGCACTCCCTAGTTCTGCTGTCTTAGGAGCTGAGGTCTCTGCCTCTACATCAGTGACCCCCTTTCCTGCCACTAAAGTTGTAGCTTCCTCAGTCTTAAGGGTAATCTTTACGTCTATTCTCTTTCTCCTTCTCCTTTGGCTTTTCTTTCCCAACGAGGCTGCATCCAAGTTACTTGGCCCAAGCAACGAGATGCTTGTTCGTTTTGTCTGCGCTCGCGTCTTGACCTGCAGTGAAATGGGTGTATCCTCACTGCCAAAGGTCTCCACACCGAATAGTCCCAAGGGTACGGAGGGCACGTTGGCAGAACTAGCTAATGGCTTCCGTCTAGGGCTGTCAGGAAATAGGTGTGTGATCCCACACTTGGTGCATCGAAGGTCAGCTTTGTCCTTGTTTGTCTGTTCCCTTTCCGGGCAATGTGATGAAATATGGCCTGGATGACTGCAAGTCCAACATGAGATTGGATCTTGACTTGGTCCTCCAAGGTCTCTACCTCTTCCTCTGCCCAGTGCCATTACCGGTAATGATCGATAGTCCATCAGGACTGGATTGCCTTCCTCGTCATAGGAGATATATGGGTTCACATAGGTTTTCTCTTCACTAGGTTCTTCCACATAGTGAACAGGAGCGTCACTCGGTGGTTGGGTTACATAGGGCCCTGGTGGTCTAGGTATGCTTGTTGGGTTCATCTCTAGCCTAGGAATGGCCGGTCTTGCATCATTTGGTGCTGGAAGCGCCAGCTAGGCTCCCCTGCCAAAGAGGTTAGGTGGCCTGTTGCCTAAGTATGGAGGATTGTATTGCTGCGTATATGGGAATCTCCTGGGTAATCTGCAATGCAATGCGTCATGACCGAACCTACCGCAATTCGAGCACGGTCTAGATCTAGGATCTTGACACTCGACCACAGTGTATACACTGCACTGGGAGGTGGTTTCCACCACAGTGTATACACTGCACATGAGACCGCGCAAACTTCCTCATCTGTTCTTACAATCGTGCAAGCTCCATTCTTACCTCAGCCAGCTCTTGGCCTTGGTCAACACCTTTTCCCTTATCCCGTATGCTAGAGTTCTCTCTCTCCCAAAGCTCTTGTCCGCTCTGGAGCTCTCTGGCTTGTACTGTCTCGACTGGAGTTCCTTATCCTTCGCTCCCTAAGCTAATCGTCCACCCTTATTGCCTCTTCAAAAACTCTAGCTAACACGTCTCTGTGTAGGGTGGAGTTACTAGCCAAGGCCTTATAGAGCTCCTCGCTTCGAATTCCATTTATAAACACGGTAGACACAGCCTTCTCGTTAGCTCGCTCATTGGCCGAGATCCTCTTGAAAAGGCTACGCACATGAGTGACGTAGTCTCTTACGTCTTCCTTTTCCCTCTGACTGATATTCATCAACCGGACGATGAGGTTGTCAGAGTACCCTGCCTCAGAGAATCTCTTGATAAAATGGTCTTTAAGATGGGCAAAGTTCGTCCGCTCGGCTGCATCTAGACTAGTGTACCAAATTCTCCCCTTATCACCTAAACACAGCCCGAAAGCTTGAGAGCGTTGCGCAAGGTCCGTAAGGCCGTTAGCTTCGCAAACTTGTTCGAACTGCTCCACAAAGCTATATGGGTCATTACTAGGTTCATACTTGTCTAGTTGCTTTGCTACAATAAGGATCCTAGATTGCCCCTTTGCCCCTTGCGTGACCCCTAATCCCGAGAGTAATGCTGTGGCGAAGGCTCTTGCGTTCTGCTCAGCAGACGTGTTGTCCATGAGCCGCCTGGCTACAAGCTCACTCAATGATAAGTCAGCCTCTACTGCTGCTCTCCCTCTGCATTTGGTCCTGCTTTTGCTGCACCAGCCAAGGCTAGCACACGCTAGGCCTCGTACATGTCTACATCTTGTTGGAGTTTCCTAGCCTTTTGCTTGTGGTTATAGGCAATTACGCTCTCTAGCGTCTTTCTAATCGCCTTTCTTTCTTTTTCTAGGTTTGCTACCACTTCCTCTACTGGCCTACCCTGAACTACCGTCCTAGTCAACAAGTCATACTCGTTGACTAACTCCTGCACTATGACTAGGAATTTTCCCAAGTCCAGTCGGTCCTCTCCTTGTCCGCCTCGTGATCCTGACATTGCTCCCACTTCCAGCTCCACAAGGTCGTCGATCAATTTGAGTAACTCCAGCAGCGTCCGATCCTCTATGTTGTCGCCTTCCGGATCTTCGTGTCCTCTTAGGGTCCTACTGATGGGGCTCTCAGGTAGCCAACTATGTTTTGGGATCTTCTCCTAGTAGTGGGTTCCTTGATGTTATTATGTCTCCTGATGAGCTCCTTGTTATTGGAAACAGTCGTCAATCTTATTCACAAATTGTGCTTCGTGCTTTCTAGTGCTCAGTGCGAAAACAGGCTTTTCCTTTTCTTGTAGTGCACCTTACGTGATGAAATCAAAAAGTGAGGTGCGGATGCACGAAATGCTCAATGCAAACTCCACTCAACCCCTCACGGTCGTAGCCCGATGTGGCTCTAAGCGCAGGTTCTGGCTTATCTAAAGTTTTACTGAAAGACCCTGCTGTATTCTCTATTCTGCTTCAGGGTTGGTTGGTTGGCTAGTCGCCGAACGTCAAGTCAATTTCTAAATTTGGTCTGCTCAATGTCTAGCTATTCGAGGTGAATCCTCGGTCATCCTATCTGGCCTCTGGCTTCTAAGGCTAAATTGGGTTCCCTGGGGGATCAGAGATGTGACCAAGATGGCCAAGACTGTGGGACAGGTTTTTAAACCTTCTATTAAAGTTCTGGTGAATTGGTCCAATTCTGGGAATCGGACGGGCTGGTCCGAGTTTCACACTAGGAACGGTGGTCAAATTCTACTTTGGTCCGATTTCCCTAGTCGGATGGGGGAGATCCAACTACTGCAATGGGTCGAGTGGTCCAAGTCCGGGACTAGAATACGTGGTCCGACTTTGACACCGGATCCGATTATAACAGTCGGACGGCTGGTCCAATTCTGGAGATTGGATCGGAAAAGTGGTCCGATTTTCAAGCTGGTCCGATTTTCAAGATCGGATCGGAAAAGTGGTCTGATTTTCGGAGTCGGACGGGTCCGACTCCAGAAATCGGACAGTCCTACTCTCGGACTCGAACGAACTAGTCCGATGGCGCGGACGACGGCCCACGGGTTGCGCGCGATGCCCCAAGGTCAACGCCTACACCACGGAATCGTGCTGTGCCTTCCAAATAGGTCCAAGGCAATAGAGGGAACTACCTGGCATACCTTAAAGCAATATGGCGCTCGAATCAATCAACACTTCGCGATCTCCCCACAGCTCTCTCTCCCTTGCTCTCTCCCTGGCTCTCAAGGTCACTCTCTTCTCACAAGGCACAATATCAAATGTGGTCTTTCCTGGTTCCCTGGGCTCTTACTGCCCCATCCCAGCCTGCTGCAACCTTAGAAGTTAATCCCTCATACTCTTCTAGCCAGAAATCTGAATTTGTGCCCCTATTTCCCTGTTTCCAACAGTGAACCCTTCTGTTTTCCTTCTTTTTCCTATCCTAATCTTAACCTAATGCAACAAAAACCAAAACCAGGGATGGAGATGGATGGTCCTACTCTAATATTCAACAACAAATCAAAATACTTACTTGCTCCAAGGATTAAAACCTCCTAAATCTCCTAACTATCTCAAGCACCGGTTCGGGCTGCAAACCCTACTTCTATGCTCGATTCGATGCGCGCGGCGCTCAAGGCTCGATTCTGTTGGTCCCGACAACGAAACCAAAATGGTTATTGATCAAGCGTTTCAAGCCGAGCCGCCATGGCTACCTCTCACATAGCCGACGCGCAATGCCTACCTTACGGGTGTAGTGAGCTTACCTTGATACTCGATCGAGTTCCCTCCTCTCTCTTACACTCCGGTAGCTCCACGATCCTTGTGACAAGCTCAAGCAACCTCAAGCCCCCTCCGTCAAGCTCCATCCTTCATAGCTGTGCAAGAGAAGAGAAGAGAAGAGAAGAAGAGAAGATGAAGAGAGAAGATGGGGAGCTTCTTCTCTACGATCCCTCACTCTCACACACTCACTCCCTCACTCAAGCATAAGCAATAAGGCAAAAAACAAGAGAGGAAGAAGAAGAAGCTTTGGCCACACACAAGAATGAGCTTCTCATTCACTTTTCAACTTTATAAACAAAACCCTAAATCCCTTTTGGGCGGTCATCTCCACTTTTTACATGGCCGGCCATTAGCCTAGGCCCTCTTTTCCTATTTCCCACCGTTCTAACTTATCCCATTCCCACTAATGCATACAATTTGTACAGGAGTGAGCCCGGCGCTATTTTTACAAGGATTCGGAAGCACCTTCATATTTAATGGCGCGCTTTTACTCTTTTCTTTTCTCGAGGCGACACTGAAGCCTTCTGGAGAGGTCATCATTCAAATTTTCAGAGTCTGACCTCAATCCGGAGCTCCTTTTCCTTCCTTTGTCCTGTGCCTTTTTGGTTATCTCCTTCTTCCATTTCTCCCGCACTTCTGCTCCATTTTCCGATCCTCTGTGCTGTGGTAAACAGGCATCAAACTTATGATACCACTCCCCAGGTGCCTGTTTCAAGCCATAAAGACTTTTCTTCAATTTGCATACTAGGTGCTCCCTGCCAGGTTCTGCAAAGCCCTTAGACTGCTCCATATAAATCTCATCATGCAAGTCCCCATATAAGAAATCCGTCTTCACATCCATCTGGTATAAATCCAAGTCAAGCTGAGCAACCAAAGCCAAGACTAAACGCAGGGTGGTCATCTTAACCACAGAAGAAAAGACCTAATCAAAGTCCACACCGTGCTCCTGCTTAAAACCCTTTGCTACCAATCTAGCCTTGTATGCCGGCTTGGGGTGTCCAGGGGTACTTTTCAGCTTGTACACCCACTTGCATGGCAAAGTCCTCTTGCCCATAGGCAAGAAAACCAAATCCCAAGTCTCATTCTGATGCAAGTAGTCTATCTAAGACTGCATAGCCTCTCCCAAGAGTGACTATCACCCCTGCGCATAGCCTCATCATAAGTGAAAGGCTCTCCTGCATCTGTAACCAAGACATAATGCATCGAGGGCTGAAATCTATCAAGTGGACGTCTGTCTCTAGTAGACCGTCTCACGGCAGGCTCTGCTGCATGCCCAGCGGCCTATCCAACACCCTGACCATGAGCATCTATTGTAGCTGTAGGCTGTCCAATTGGCTGTGCGGGAGCTCTCGGCTCCTCCTGAAATATGACCCTACGGATCTCAACAACTCTCAAGCTACCAATGCATCTTGTCTTCATGGAAGACTACATCATGACTACGGATGACTTTCCGAGCCTGCGGATCCCAAAGACGGTAACCCATCTCCCCTGCATCTCCATAACCAAGGAAAATGCATTTGACACTCTTAGGATCCAGCTTACTTCTCTTATCCCTGGACACATGGCAAAATGCCTCACATCCAAAGACACGGAGATGCGCATAAGAGGGAGGTTTTCCAGTCCATACCTCCTCTGCAATCTGGAAATCCAAACCACTAGAAGGTGATCTGTTTATGGTATGCACAGCTGTACTAACTGCCTCAGCCCAAAAGCTCTGTGGTAGGCTTGCGTGGCTAAGCATACTACGTACACGCTCCTGGATGGTTCTATTCATTCGCACAGCCAAACCATTCTTGGGGGGGGGGGGGGGGGGGGTAGGGGGCGGTCAACTGATGCTTAATACCCCTCTCATCACATAACTGCTCAAAAGCACGTGAGACATACTCACCCCCATTATCTATCCTTAGGCATTTTAGCCTATACCCAGACTAATCCATAACCAATGCAAGCCATCTCTGAAACACAGCCAACACATTGGATTTCAACTTAATGGGATAAGTCCAAACTTTCCACGAAAAATCATCTATGAAAGTAACAAAATACTTGGCACCACCCATAGACTGATAAGGCATGGGCCCACAGACATCCGAATGTACCAATGCCAAGAGCTTACTCATGCATGGCCTACTAGACTTCTTATGCGTAGACCTAGTCTGCCTGCCATAAAGACAATCCTCACATGAATTAAAACATGCATAATCAAGGGACGGTAAGTACTGCAAACCAGAAAGCATTTTCATTCCCTTCAAAGACATATGGCCCAAACAGGCATGCCAAAGAGATATATGTGGGATAGAACCCACAGATAAAACATGATTAAGAGAAGAAGTAGTTACAATCAAGGGATAGAGGCTGTCAGCCTTAGCACCTCTCGCAATCACAAGTCTGCCACGAGTGATCTTCCATGCAAAGTCTCCAAAAGATACATGATAACCTGCGTCATCAAGCTGTCCAACTAACAGGAGACTGCGTGTCAAAGCAGGTACATGACGTACATCCTGCATAACAAAACTGCTGCCAGAAGGAAACTACAGCCTAACATCACCAATGCCCACAATATCAAGAGAGCTGTCATCACCCAAGCGCACAGAACCCGAAACAGTACGGTATGAATGAAACCACTCTCGGCAAGGTGTCACATGAAAGGACGCACCTGAGTCCAAGAGCCAACATTGTGCATACATAGAGTATATCTCTGTCATCTGCGAAGCACTAGAAGAAGCTGCAAGGATATAATCATCATCATCAACATCCTCAGGCTAAATAACATTGATCTCTTTAATTTTAACACTGGACTTTGTAGACACTATGCTGCGATCTAAAGACTTATCCTGCACTTTGTCTTTCCCCTTATCTTTGCGCAGTTCATGGCATTGTGGCCTAATATGGCCCTTTTTCCCACAATTGTGACAAGTAACATTTGCATTCCTGCCACGGGATTTGCTACGTGACTTTCCACGAGACTTGAACCGAGATTTTTGAGAATCCGTCCACGGCCACTGCCACTGCCATGCTTTCCATATCCATCATTCCTACCTCTAACTGTCATAGCATGCGACACACGAGAGGCATCTAAATTCTTACGGTTAACCTCTTCCTGCAGAAGAGCACTCTCAACATCAAATAATTTCAAGGTAGCAGTAGAGACACTTAACATATGGATTAATTTTTAATCACATGGTTAAGTAAATGTTCTATATGTGAGATGTAATTGGGATTAGAGTAAATTTATGAGCCCGAGACTCGAGAAAATCATGGGATATCAAAGGTAAAAGTTGCTTTAAGTTATGTTGCAAAGGTACTTAGTAGTATCTAGTGTCAATTGTTGGCCTGGGCCATTCATTTGGCCATAAGTGTCAATTGGTAACACTAGAGAAGTTGCGTTTAATGGTACCTAACACCAATCTAATGGTCAAAGATAGCGCAGAGATAGTCGGAAATGGAAGTTGGCTAGTCAAATTATTTTTTTGAGCATCAAAATAATGATTAGATTAAATTTTAATATTTAAAGATGAAAAATTAACATTTAAGCATGAATAATATTGGAAAAACCATTTGGGAAGGTTATCGCTTGGCAAAAATGCCCATGCAAGACTGAAAAACGCCTTTAGAGAAAGGATACAGACTATATGATCTTGTCTCTAAAAAGGTATTTGTCAGTAGGGATGTACTTTTCGATGAGAAAGCAGAATTATCCCTTGCTAGTTTTGACACATATCAAGCTGCAAGTGATGCATTTGAAGGGCTGTTGCCCATTTCATTTGGTGATTCAGCTAGAGTTTCAACAAGTGAACTTAATGTTCAGCCAGTTGCTCCATTGGAAAATGCAAAAAATCAGCCATTGGCTGATCTGAATATTCAGCAAAGTGCTGAATCTGAAATTCAGCAAGAGCTTGTGCACAATCAGGGTGCAAGACAAATGCCTAGATGGTATTTATAGACTATGAAAGATAGTCATTTGGATGCTCCCTTGGCTGGTCGTAGTAGAAGGCAAGCTCATATGCATGATACTACACATATCGTGGAGTTTGTTATGGCAGCAAATACAGTTGATGATGAGAAGAGTGAATGTTTTGAGGATGCACAACATAGTGTGCATTGGATGGCAACAATGTAAGCTGAGTTTGATTCCATCATTAAGAATCAAACATGGGATTTAATGTCTTTGCCTATTGGAAAGAAAGCCATTGGAACAAAATGGGTCTACAAGCTAAAAAGGAACGTAGATGGATCCATTGACAAATATGAGGCCAGGCTTGTAGCCAAAGGCTATGCATTAAAGAAAGACATTGACTATGAGGAGACATTTGCTCCTACCTCCCCCATGCCTACCATTAGGTCTATGGTTGCTTTGGCTGCCCATTATGGATGGACTTTGCATCAGTTAGATATAAAGACTACATTTTTACATGGGGAACTTCATGAAGAAGTATATGTACAACAACCCATTGGTTTTCCAGCTGAGGGATCCGAACACTTGGTTTCCAAGCTGAAAAAGGCTTTATATGGCTTGAAACAAGCTCCTAGAGCTTGGTATGCAAAGATTAATGCCTTCTTACTCAGCCAAGGGTTTATAAACAGCTCATCAGAGTCTACTCTTTATGTATTTAAAGAGGGAGGATCCAAGCTGATCATTTGTCTATATGTTGATGACCTTTTGCTTATTGTTAGGGGTAAAGGCGCCTCTGCCTAGCCACCCGTGTATTACTACACTGACAGTCACCGCCACTGCACACTGCAGGTGGTGGGCGCCCGTCACCGTCACTTTATTCTTTATTCTTTTAGTGGCAGTTTGAATAAAGGAAGGCCCGGTCATACATTGTGACTGTTGGAGTTTCCATTTCTTGTCTCTCTCTTTCTTGCTCTTGCTCTCCCGCCATAGCTCTCAAGTCCAAGCTTCAATCCTTCTCACCTTTCAATTGGTATCAGAGCTCGGCTTCCCGACTCTTGAGCTTGGTTCGTGGCATTCTCAGCTTCCCATCGACTCCCCATTCGCATTGGGTCTCCTTCCCAGCAACCATATCCGACTCCTTCGAGCTCCCGTCACTCCTTGGCTTCCCAAGCACCTTCCCGGCATTGTTGGGCACCTTGAGGGCATTACATCAGAGGTATTGCTTCATTCTCCACAGGGTTTTACTTCAGTTTTCAGTTTGCAGGTCTGAGAAGAGGAATGGGCAGCCGCCATTGAAGCTCTAATGCTTTATATGCCACTCTATATCCCTTGTGGCTACTTGTGGCCTTACATAGGCCTTCTATAGGCCTTACTCAAGCCCCTCCTCAACCCTTAGCTGCCACGTTTTGCAGCAGCCCCTCCAGGAACATTCACGCTGTTTGCACCAGCTGTGCAGACCTTTTTTCATCAGCATTTGACAGCCATACTTCATGATTGGTGGCTTATACACTAAGTTGGGGGCACACTCTTGATGCTTGGTATGTTCTAAACCCTTGGAAAGGCTGGGAGCACTCATCTTCAAGCTCTTCTTTGCTGGAATACACAGCAGACCTGCTGTTCACAGGTCTGGGCAGACTTCTGCAAATACATTGAAGCTCATACATACACCCCATAATGCATGTATGCTATCAGATGACTACATATGCTTGGTGGATGTTATGGTAATGCTTTGCCATCATTTTGGTGATGATTTGGGCCTGCAAATACTCAGTCTGGAACAGTAAAACACTGCTGTAATAAAAGCGGGCTGAAGCTATTCTACATGCTTTGGGTTATGCCTATTGGTTCCGGATTATGTCTTGGATATATGTCATGAAGTATTGATCTTTGGGGTACGACTTCGAGCTTGGATTTAATGCCGGATGCTTTTGAAAGAGCTTTGACATTACGCACTCATTGACATGGTTCATGCTTGACAATGGTATATGCTTTGACAGTGATGCTCCTTGGGTTTATGCATACCCGTTGCCTACGGCTTGATGCTCATGTCCCGGTTGATTACCCTATGCATACGTTGAGCTTGAGTGCTCATTGAAGCTCTACCTTGGATGCATTTTGGATTATCTGGAGTTGTCTTGGATGTTACTTGGCTTGTCAGAGTTTGGATTGGGATGTACTTGCTGTCTTACATGCTTATGGATGCTACATACGGATGCTCTACCGCCTACATGTTCGGGATGTACTATTGATGTATTGTCTTGGACTTATGTCATTGGCACTGTCTTGCCTTGGTTTGAGCTCTTGAGTTCGTGCATACGGCTTTTGTGCCAGTGGGAGCATTCTTGAATGCTTATCAAACATTGAGCAGGTGGTGCTTTTATGCATTGAGCAGTTACATGCTATTGAGCAGTCACAGACATTTGAGACTTTCAGATTTCTTACCCTTTGGGATGATGCATGGTTTATATGTCTTGGTTCACTGTATGCTTATGAGCTGAGTCCCAGATTTGGATCCATCTTTGTGAGCTGACACCTACTTGTGTCAAGTTTTGGTAATGGCACGAACACTTTGCCCTGTTGACTGGGGGGTGTGCCTACTCACTGGCAGATGTTTGTATGACATGCTTGGATGTTGGATTCATGCTTATCGACCGTCATATGCTTATGTTATGCCCGCATGATGCTGGCTTTGGTCTTGGCAGTATCTAATTGCCTTGGGATCCGATTTTGGCACTGTTAGCTCTCATTTACTGAAATCTGTAATTTATTACAGCAAGCATATATGTATGGACTGACATGGATTTTTCATGCTGAAACATTCTGAAATGATGTACTTTCACGAGTACTTGGTGGGCAGCAGCTTTGATTACACTTTTCTCGCCATTTTCTCCCGTTTTTTGGTGATTTTTGGTCATTTTCTGCAGTAAACAGCAAGCAGTTTTAAACTGTCTACAGTCTTCCAGCCTGCATTATAGCGAGTTCGTCCACTGATCATGCTATTTTCAACATCACTAAGCTTGATGGTACGAATTAGTCTTATTGGAAGAGCCAGATTTGGCAGGTGTTGGTGCAGAAATCGCAGATCAAACCTTTGAGGTTGAGCGGGCATCCGCCTGCAACTATGCCAAATGAGGAATGGCTTGAGCTTGATGAGTTATGCAAGTCCACTATTGTATTATCTCTCACAAAACAGGTTCACTACAATGTATTTGAGGAATAACAGAGTGCATGGCAGTTGTGGGATAAAATCAAGAATCTCTATGACAAGAAAAGTCCAGTGAGTCAGATGTATTGGCTGAAGCAGCTTATGGATCTGCGCATGAAGGAGAATGTGACTATGTCTGCTCACTTGAGCCAGTTTCGTGCTATACTCAAGAACTTGACTTCGCAGGACATCACTTTTGCAGAGGATGTCACTCCTCTTTTCTTGCTTGGTACTCTTAATGAGTCATGGGATGTATCCTGCACTTCAAAAATACATGTCCTCATGACAACTTCCCTTAAATTAAGAGGGCACATAAGTAGAGATATACTAACGTGGATTGTGTCAAATGTTGAAGTGGGGATGAGTCACATGACACAGACATATTCACTATTGTAGGCTTGAATGCCAATAAGCAAAAATGGAAAAAGGAAAGGCAAAGGAAAAAAGGACATATACACATGCAACTAAGCATACTTCATCCATAAAAGCTAGATTTATCCATATCTAGAAAAGCCTTGCAAGAAAGTGAGTGACTAAGACAACCAGTAGAATATAGTGTTTGTGAAAGCATTCTGGTGCAACATATGGATTCATGCATGGTATTCTCTTTGGCTCTTGAAGAACAAGGAATTGATGTGAGTCACTATGATGTGACACTTGTCATATGAGGTTTCTTTGCTCATGGACTACTGCTGTGCTTTTTGGAATGCACTTGAGGATATTGCTTCCATTTGTGTTGTTGGCAAATACATGTTTGCATAGAATATGGCTTTGGAAGGACCACAAGATAAAATTGACATTTGCTGTGCTTTTTGGAATGCACTTGAGGATATTACTTCCATGTGTGTTGTTAGCGAATGCATATTTGCATAGAATATGGCTTTGGGATCACCATAAGATAGAGCAATGGCATGATACGATACGAATTATTGTTTTATAGTTGATTATAGCTTTCCAAAGCTTGTATATTCATGATCTTGTAGGCTTCAGTTCATGAACCTAAGTTGAGGGCTTTTGCATATATTCGTTGGGTATTTTTGTGCACCCGCTCTACTAATTGTAGATGTGAGCATTGAGGATGATACACAACTGATATGGAAGTGGATGAATCTCTCATTGTGGCAGCTTGGTGTATTTGAACTCTAGCAAGCATATGCTATGCTGAGCTTGATAGTTGAATGGAGGAATTGTTTAAAAGATATGCTCGGCCTATAGTTGTAGAGCATCAACATATTGAGGCTACTGAGAAAGTAGATAAGAGTTTCTTATGATTTTCTCAATCACGAAAAATCCCTCTATTTGTGAGAGAAACAATGTGGGATTGCATGGAATAAGGCTCCATGAAATAAGGCCCGAATGCTAGTTGTCATTTTTTTTGGGTTTGGCAAGCTAAAGCATTCGTGTGCATTTTTTAATACTTTACAGTTAGTTGGAGACTAACATTGAAGGTCACAAGGTAGTTGTGCACTTGTGGATCAATTGTGCCATATGAAATCGTTGAAATTCAACCATTCTATCATGGCAACAACGAAATTTGAAGTGCAAATTTGAATTTCCTAAATTTAACAATAAATTGGGCAATTTCAGACTTGAGTAAATGCAAGCTCAACCCATCACGTCGCTGCGTGCCGCCATCGCGCCTCCCCCATCTCTCCTACCGCCATAGTGCCTCCCCCCTTCTCTGACCGTCATCGCGTCCCCCTCCTTGGCCGCCACTGTGCCACCCTCCCACCGCTTAGCCACCTCTGTGCCTCCCCCCCTTTCCATCTGTCCTTCACTAGGCCCCTACCGACGTACTGTCCTTCCACCGCCTGGCAGCCTATTCACCACTGGGCCCCCTACTCCCCTCCCCTCGCCTTCTACTCCCCCCTCCCCCCCCCCCCCCGAGCGACATCTCTGACTGGCTCTGGTCTCCCCCCTTGTGCCTGGCCACCCGCCTACTCCCCCTGCGACAGCCCTCCCACCTACCCCACGCGATAATCCCGCACCCTTGGCCTGACATTGCCGCTAGGTGATCTAAGCAAATCAACGTATGCAACACAGCCAAATACCTTCAAGTGCGATACATCAGGCTTCTTGCCAGTAAAGCATTCTTCAGGAGTCATCCCATGAACTGCAGCTGTGGGAGTTCTGTTCATAATATAAACAGCAGTATGAACAGCCTCAGACAAAAAATGCTTAGGCATATTCTTTTCAGCCATCAAGGCACGTGCAACTTCTGCAATATGCCTATTTTTCCTTTCTGCAACCCCATTTTGCTGTGGGGTATATGTACATGTAAACTGTCTCTTTATCCCATGAGACCTCAGAAAATCACTGAACTCATTCGAGAGGTACTCTCCCCCTCCATCTGACCTCAAGCACTTTACTTTCTAGCCCGCTGCCCCCCCCCCCCCCCTCGGCGCGCTGCCTCCGTCCGCAACCCCGAAACCGTTCGCGGTGTGTCAAAACAGAAGCAGTCTCCCCCCCTCGCCATTGATCCCCCACCCTCCAAGTTGCTCCCTCAATCTGCAGCAACTCCCCCCCCCCCCCCACAGGTAGCACCGCGACGTGATTGGTAGTCCTTGCAGAAGGTATGCGCAATGGAAACCTCTGGTCAGACGCCGGCGCACTCAGCGAGTGCCCCCAATCAAACACCTTGCGCGTCGTCCTCTCTCAGGAGTTGCTCTTAGCCGTCTAACCTAAGGAGTTGGAGCTAAAGGAAACAACGATTTATGGTCAGGTAGTAGGACATTCCCCAGCCAGGGCCTAGCTTCGGGACTGGCTTCACTCCAAGTTGCGCATCGGCACAGCGCAGATCCTGGAGGCGGTCCTAATGGGCCAAGGGATCTTCATGGTCCGGCTCAATTCAGCGGACGCAGCTCGCAAGTTACTCACCAGTTCACCATATGTGTCCACGAAGGGGGTCATATACATGGTCCCTTGGTATAGCGGCTTTACTGTGGAGGCGTTTGCACTCCACAACAGGTTCCTCCGGCACCTAGTCACCCTTCTTTTCCCCGGCCTAGCAATAGAGTATCACCAGTTGGTGGAAGACTTTGATCGGCTCTTCGGCACTATCCTTCCTGCGTCCTTCGCGGATGCAATGACAGCGGCAGGAGTCCCAAAGGTACCGGTGGCAGTGAAAGAGATCAAGAATATCCCACAGTTCCTACAGGAGCTACAGCTTGCCCTGGCCGGAGGGATCGACATCTTACTTCTACAGGAGCACAAGCTCACCCTCACCCAGGCCCAGCGGGTAGGGAAGGTACTCCTAGGCAGCTCGCACACTTACTAGGAGCACGCCATAGGTGCCCACAGTAGGAGTGGAGGCGTGTGCACCTCTATTGGTCCGAGTCTTACCGCTTGTGTTCGAGACCACGGAACAATAGTGGTAGGGAGGGTGCTATGGATCAGATTGGATATTGGTGACTCGTGCCCTGGAGTCCTTAATATCTATGCCCCTACAGAGATTAGGGCATGCAACAGGTTCTGGGTGGAGATCGTGGAAGGACTCCCAGAGGTGGACTCTTGGATTGTTGGAGGAGACTTCAACAACCTGGAGGCTTTGGAGGACCAGCAGGGCAGAGGGAGAAACTACTAGGGCATGGCCGGGGAGGAGCAGGAGGCATGGGAGGTGTTTCTACTGGCAGTAGGAGCACGCGATGCCTGGAGAGACCCTGCCTTCCACAAGAGGGAGAGCTGTTGGACTTCTCTTGGGGATACAGACGGCTAGGTGGAGCCCTGCTCGACTTAGTACCCCAAAACGGCGTATCAAGGCTGCCGAAACAGACCGGCTGTTTCGGACCGAAACGGAAACGGCAAACCGGCGCTTCGGCATCCTCTGGTCCATTTCGGGGCACTCCAGCTGCCGCCGCCGCCGCCACCTCCTCCTCATCCTCTTCTTTTTCTTCTTCCCCCCCATTAACCTTTACTTCTTACTCTTCTTCCTCTTCCTCCTCTTCTTCGTCTTTGTCTTCCTATTTTTCTTCCTCTTCCTCTTCCTCATCTTCCTCTTCTTCTTCTTCCTCTTCCTCTTCTTCCCCCCATTAGCCTTTACTTCTTCCTCTTCCTCTCCCTCTTCCTCTTCTTCTTCCTCTTCCTCTTCCTCCTCCTCTTCTTCTTCCTTTTCTTCCTCTTCCTCTTCTTCTTCTTCTTCTTCTTTACCCCGTTACCTAAAGGCTAATCATGGCATTGGATCCATATTGGAGACATGTCACTCCAATCAAGCGATACGAGGGCTCCGGAGGATCAACGAAGTGGCGGTGCAACTATTGTGGATTGGAGAATTCACGGAGCGTAACACGCGTGAAAGACCACTTGGCATGCATTTCCAACAAAGACATCGGGCCTTGTTGTCTAGACTACAGTTGCCAGTCATTCATTGATGTTGATACTTATTACTCAACAGTTAATAGAGTCTAGAGACTAGTACACAATGCTCAGTGCTCACTGGACTTTGGGGTTTTAACTGATTATTCACATGACATAGTTACATGTATCATTATATCTTGATTTTACTTATTATGCATCTTGATTCTTATTCCATTGTTCTTTATGTCAGTCTCCACTGTTCTTGATGCCAGTCTTCCATTTTCTTTAGATCGTAGATGATTTAAGAGTCATAAATTATAATTCATTTGTTGCCTTCAATTTTGAAATTTGAGTTTTAATTGTGTTAAGTTGTCTTAAGTTTCAACCATTGAGTCTTAACTCTTCAATCTTCACTCGTGAGTCGTGACATGTATAATGAATCATGATTTCAATCATATAACATGGACTCAAAAGTTTTGTATGAAATTTGGGTACATGTTATTGTAGGCATTGATATATTTACATACCCACATAATACTATATTTATTTTAGTGTACAATCCGAAATGTCGTTTCCCCGTTTCCAAAATTTGGCCGAAACTCCGGTTTTTCTCGTTTCCGTTTCCCCAGTTTCCGAAACTCCCCCATACTATGCTGTTGGAGTGGTTGGACAGGTTTTATGTGGGAGAGTGGGGAGGCTCTCGGGGAGGCCAGATTGGGCAGTTGGCGGGGACCACGTTGTCCGATCATTGCCCGGTTCTCCTGACACTAGATCCCCCAGCATCTGCCCTAGATTCACGTTCTTATCGGATCCCTGACTCGATCTACAGGTGGGAGGAGGTGACGAGACAGATAGAGCAGATTTGGACCAGAGAGTGGGATAGGAGGGGCCAAATCGCAAAGGAGGTCGCAGAGGCCCTAGCTGGGTCGAGCAAGATTTGCCAAGAGGCAGCCACACAGGCCATGCACTAGAGCTGGGAGGAGGAGAGAGCACTCCGACGGGACCTTGCAGCCAGGGAGAGATTATTACAGGTGGCACCAGGGGATCCCACTCTCCATGCACAAGAGGTGCGTGTGCGAGCAGCCATTGTTGGCCTACAGGACAGGCGTTCTGAGTTCTCTTTCTGCACCTCAGCAGCTTTTTGGGCGCGGAAGGGGGACACGATGTGCAGGGAGTTTTTTCAGGTGCACCAGCCTTGCACCTCAAGAGAACAGATAAGCAACCTCCAAGATCAGTATGGAAGGATCCGTTCTAGCCCAAACGAGGTGATGGAGATTTCCACCGACTACTATCATCGCCTCTTTCAGTAGGAGACAGCCTCAGCTAGAGGACAGCGATGTAGACAGCACATCTAGGATAATATCCCGTCCCTTGTCACAGAGGAGATGGGACGCTCCCTCCTAGCCCCCTTCACAGAGAAGGAACTAGAGGAGGCTTTCCATACATAGGACGGGCAAAAATGCCCGGGAGAGGATGGCCTCTCTAAGGCTTTCTTCACTACCTTCTAGGAAGTGGTGTAGGACCCCCTACTGTTGGCCTTTCAGGAGATTTTCACTTCAGGACAGATACCAAGGAGTCTATCGGCAGGCCTTATCAGTCTTCTTCCCAAAGGGGGAGACCGGTTGGAGCTTTCCCAGTGGAGACCAATCACCTTACTATCAGTGGCCTATAAGGCACTGGCAAAGATGATTGGTAGGCGACTACGCCCTTGTTTCCAGACATCATCCATGACACATAGACAGGCTTTGTCCAGGATAGGAGCATCCTGGACAATGTATTCACCTTCTTTGAGGCGACAGAGTGGGCCCAGTACAGTGGGCAGAGACTGGCTGTACTACTCTTGGATTTTGAGAAAGCCTATGACAGGGTGGACTAGGATTTCCTAGGGGGCACCACGGTGAGGTTGGGTTTCCCCCAAGCTTGGATTTCTAGGGTCTCCGCACTTTACAGATTGGCCACCAATAGGGTTCTCATAGAAGGGAGGCGAGGGGAGAAGTTTCGACTGGAGAGATCGGTCCGACAGGGCAGCCCCCTGGCCCCGTACCTGTTCCTTCTCTTTGCAGAGGCGATGTCTCACTTCCTCAGGTCACATGTAAGCGGTTTACGTGGCCTCTGACTTCCAGTAAGAGAGGAGACCGAGTTGTTGGTCAGAGGGAGGGCTTGGGATCATAGACCCAGAGTATCAGAGTATGGCCCTCCTAGGCAAGCTAGTTGTCCACGGCCTCACACCGAGAGGGCAGACCTGGAAGGTCCTATTGCAGGAGGGTCTTCACGACTATAGATCGAGGCTTGGCGGTGAGTGGAGGCCGTCCCCGAGATGGAACTTCACGTCAGCCCAGATCACCCCCCCCCCCCCTATCACCCTTCCTACGCAGCTTGCTCCATGTGTGTCAAGGCCTCCGTAAGGCCCTTATCCAGAGCCCCCCGGGCTGCCATGAGGAGATAGACCATCAGCCGGTGATTTGGAACCCCCAGGTTAGGGATCAGGAAGGGGCACAGATTGGCGAGTGCCCCCACATCCAATGGGCTGGTTGGGAGGCTGGTTGGGAGGCTGGCCCGGCTCGTACCATCAGGACATGGCGGGAGGTGTACAAGATGGCGGACGAGGAGGTGCTGAAGCAAGTATCTAGCTGCCAGCGAGGAGTGGAGTCGAGGAGAAAGGAGATAGACGCATCGATACCTCAAGAGTGGCTTGCTCCCCCAATTCGAGAGCCGATAGAGCCCGGGGAGGTATGGGCCGCTAGGTTTTCACCAGCAGGCATCCCCCTACAGGTGGCGGGCAGAGTGGATGGCGCTCCACCTGGGACCTTTTTCACAGTGCAGGAGGGGGGGCGTCAGGGGGCAACAGGATGAGGGGATAGCTATCCTTTCATGGAAGAGGATCCGGGTAGTTGGCCTTCAGGGGAAGACATGGCGGCTGGACCCTTTGGTCTTTAGGCAGAGCTCAGGAAGTGGCATCTCTCGATCTGGGAAGGAAGGCCACTTGAGGAGCTGGAGTGGGATCCGGGAGAGTGGCTTTGGCTGACCACTGCGGTCGCCAAAAATCCATCGAGGTTGTTGGAGTATACCGCCAGGATTGCCAGACACATACTGATGCAGGAGGACACGGATTGGGTGCCGTCACATATTAGGCACTGGGCGGAGCACAACATCACGGAGCCGTTCCGACAGACCTTCTGGCGCCGCCTATGGGACAGCTGGAGGCCGAGGAGGGTATCGTATTTTTTATGGCTGGTGGCACATGGAAGCTTGGCAGTGGGAAGCTGGCTTGCCCAAATGCAGAAGGAGGGAGTTTGTAAGTGCTGCACACAGTAGTCGATGGAAACCCCAAAGCACTGCCTTTGGTCGTGTGAGGCGGCACAGCTCGTGTGGAGAGGAGTATGCTGTATCTTGCGCCGCATAGCACCCAACCTTGGATGTATCTCTTGGGGTGCTTTCTGTTGGCAGGCAGGCAGCCAGGGCCGTCACCTTCTGTATGAGGCCGTGATGCAAGATGCAGGACACGATATTCATGATCGAGGCAGGGTCATGTGCAATGGTGGCTTTAGAGGCTCTACCCATCCACCAGGTACTGGAGCCCACAACAGACCGCTCTGAGGTATGGGAAATCATAGGGAGTCTTACTGGTTGGCATTTCTGGAAGGCGCGGTGTCAGATGGCTTTTGGCGTAGAGAGACTTCCAATACAAGCGACCTTAGCAGAGCTCTGGACCTCCATCATCCACTCCCTCCGCGGCCGTTGGGATCAGGTGCAGGGAGAGTCCAGGGCTCGTCAGGAGCTCCGAGGTCATTTCATGCGCACTTGGGGCGGCTAGGACCTATTCTTCGTGATGCAGGCAGGCAGCCCCAAATGGCGATAAACCCCCCTCCCCCCCTCCATGACTTCTTGCCCCTATCCCCCCCAGACCACCTTGAGAGGCTTGTATATATGATGTATCTGTGACTTTCACCAACTCCAGCTTGGTCTGTTGAGCATGAGCACTTCTTTGTAGTCCAGTTATTTTCTGAAGTAATATAATTAGCCACACCTTATTTGCAAAAAAAAAACAATATATTGGGCATGCAAGGGTTAGGGCAAAGCACTGAGATTGACACATGAATAGGGCTGAGGCTTCTTAAAGCAGATTGGATCAGTTTGGAACTGAGATTTACATGTATTATAGATTTACATGAATGTGGGACTAACGACAGCATGTATTCTTGTGCATTACACTTCTTAGTTTGAATGGATAGATTTGCTACATAGTTGGTCAAGGTTGGTGAGAGCAACTAACGACAATGCAATAGAGACAAGTTTGGGCACGTTCAAGAGCAAGGCACATGGGAATCCTTGGCATCAAGAGAGTGTTGATTTGTGATAGCAAGTCACTTGTGAGTTGTGCAAGTTTTGAATAATGATAAGAAATACCGAAACGGGCACCAACCTGTGGAACCTATCATATGTGGTCTACCATGCAAGAGTGTTTTAGCTCTCCTATTCAATGAGGATTTTGTTTATTTGCTGATTTATTCCATATGTATGCAAGTTATTTTATGAGCACTACCCTTTAGACTGCTTCTGAAGGCCGGTTTCAGAATGCATGCTTCTTGATGTAGACCGAATAGTATTAGCCACTAGCTGTCACAATGGCATTTAACAGGAGGGGCCATTTTTCATTTCAGCTAACCAGCCAGCTATTTAAAATACCCAGCAGTTTACATTCCACCACAATGACAGCTGAAAATCCTTTAGAGTTGTCCACCCAATACTATTTTGTTCACCTTATGAGCTGCTAATAGTAACCCACAATTTAGGGTCCACCACAATCCCAGAACATATTTGAGTAAGCTACCAAAATAATATTTCTCCAATAAGAGAGGAATGCATGTGCTCAGGAACCCTTGGTTGGTTAAAGTAATCTAGTTTCTGTCTGTGCAATCGATGATAGTTTTATGCATCTGAACGGCTGATAAACCTTGAGCCTGGAATGTACAAAATGCATGATTGAGATAATGTAAGACTTTGCCGCTTTCATTCGATGAACATCTGTACTCCCCTCACAGCTATGGAATGGAACATTACTCCTTTTGTCTTGGAGCTTCACTAGTTGCTTCTCCTCATTCTGCATTGAAGCTCAATAGGTTGTTTAAAGTGTGAACCCATGACAAGAGGCAAGTAGAGCATGCCCCTTTGATAGCAGAGTAGCACGAGGAGTTTGTAGCCTCACAGCTACACTTCATACTATGTTAATCACCAGTGTGACAACAAATTGGGATATTGCAAGAAAACATGTCCAAATGAATCAAGATTCAATAAATTTGCAATGGTCAAGCATTTCAAAAATCCCCACGACAAAAGAAGTGAGTTGTGAGTTGAGGAGATGGGCAAGGTACTGTGTGTTTCAGTGATAGCATAACGTCGTTTCTAACATAACTTTTTTCTCTAATCATTCCATTCAAGCTTCTTGCTTCCCCTCCATTCATCTTCCTCGGATTGCATATCCCTCTCACTCAATGATGCAAGCTATTCCAAAACCACCTCAGTTATTGCAGATATTAGACACCCTTAACCCCTTAAATTATTAACTAGAGTACAAAAAACCTTGCACTGTTTGACCATTGATGCAAGCATTACATGATCACACCAGATGATTTACAGAAATCCAACACGATATAGACACCCAATTTTATTGCTTTTCTGATTTTGAAGACAAACATCTTATAAATTTCTCTACAGCCTTATTGCATAACAATATAAATGTCTCTAACCATTTCAATCATAATGTGATCAATTAACTCACCCACAACGCTCAGCACAAGATTTGGAAATTATAGTCATTTGTGCTCCACTATCAACAAAAGCCTGTAAAACAACAAATAGGAATGTTCCCTCATTCAGTTCCTCCCCTCCCAAGCATAATTTCACAGAATTATTATCATTGTGCTCCATTGTCTAAAAGGCCAACCCACTCTTGCTCATCTGGCCCCTCCCTCCACTACCCTCACCTCAATTCCTCCCTCCATCCTTTGCATGTTTTTTAAAACAAATACATAAACATAACCATGTGTAACATTGAGCAACAATTCCACAATGTGTGGAGATAGAAAGGAACATGGATGTACATTATTTCTTTTTATATGGGGAGCTTTCATCTATCCCTCACAGTTAGTAGGCAAAAACCATGTGATAAAGCATTGGGTAACCTATCTAGTTACTATTATAAAGGAGATCTTTGCTTTATTTTAGACCCTTTGTTGGATTTAAACACGCAAAATTGGCTCTAAATGAAAATGTGAGCAGCTGTAAATAATGAATTGTCCTACACAAACCAAGAATGGGAAATTCAACCTATATATAATGAGATGAGTGGCCAATTCATGGTTGGTTTTTTTCTACGGGGCCCAAGAGAGAGAGAATTCCACCAATGAGCACATAGTAACTTAATTGGCTGGACAATGCTATAAAAATTACTGTAGTGATGCAGGTGGACCTAACCTTCGTATCAGAGGCTTGGTAGATGGTGTCCCGTTCTAAATGGGCACACCCATCTTTTGTACCATCCCACTATTTAACACACGCTTTTGCACATTAGACGCACCTCAAGTGGTGTCACTTCATTGTCAAATTTACACACACACTAATTGTATAATACAATTAGAGACACATAGTTGAGATTACTTGATACTGCATTGTATATATTCATTTCTCTCTTCATCTTTATGAGTTGGATGTGAGAGAATGTTCCTGCATTCAGTTTTGTTTCATGGTATCAGAGCAATGGCCAATCTGACATTATCCATTGTGAAGATAAAGAGCCAGCTGCAACATAAGTGACCACTAAAAAAAACAATAAAACCACAAATGCAGCATTTCCTTTTTTATAGCAACTTTTAAAAACAAAAACCTACTTTTTTGAGCAATAAATTTATTCTTCAAAATTTCCTACATGGCTACCAAATTTACACACCCATGCATTTAGAAATCCCATACCAATGCAAAATTACATTTTTTCCTGAAACAATATTTTTTGCTAATCTCACTCGTTATGCACCGTGCAAAATTCTCACTATTCTCTTTCACACCTCGATCTGCTAAGGTTAGGGCTAGAGACTGTTGTCTTAGAGCTAGAAATGATGTGCCAAAATTAACTAGGGATCTAACATTATCCCATTTTGGAAAATGGCAAGCATCCTAGCATCTCAATGAAACAACACGACCTCATGAAACAACGACGCCTCAAAACTAAGTCAAGATATCAACCAAATGATCAAATATATAGGCAACTAGAGCAATGTGACAAAGACCAGCATCCCAATCTACCTCAATCATACTCAAGTTCCGACAATTTCCATAGCCATAGTTGAAGTTACAATTTAAGATGCAAACAACAATGAACCAAGCCAACTATACTATATCATGTGACTAGATCACATATCATACATTTCCTACAAAAAAATGTGTCAACAGCCTCAAATACCCAAGTGAAATACAAACATTGGAGCAAGCAACTTCTATGTCATCAAGATCCACACCGTGTCTTTTAGAGGGAGCAAAGCATAGTCACAAGGGGGGAAGGGAACAGTGATGGGAATAAGGACATCTCAAGGGATGCCAAAAGAAGGGGACAGGGACGGATTATGTTACATCCTTGGACATCCGAATGGGTGCTAGTAGCATTGGTCACAGTCGCCATGAAGTGACTTAGTGCGAATGCACTAAAGACACACTCTTCTACCCATACTCTCTGCCCTGGTCCCTAAGGCAAAAAGTTTGGGGATCAGTTTTCACCTTGCATAGTGTGTTCGCTACATTGAGCATTTGTATATATTCATTCATTATTCAAATTTCATTGTCTTCTGTGTTCATTGTCTCTACGTTAATCCTAACCCCAACTGCGTTTCTTTATCAATCTGTGGGTTTGTCATGCTTGTGTTTGTATTTTGTAGACTAGTGTTTCTTTACATGGTATCAAAGCTAGGTACTTACTAAAGAAAACTGGGCCCTTGGCCCCCTCTTGAAGAAAGAGATCCAAAGTATGTTCCCCTACTTTCAAACTATTTCTACTAGCCTGATGCAAGGTAGATAAGTTTCCACTTTTGTTCCTTCTTTCTCTTTTCCTTCACTGCCTTTACAACATTATGGTAAAGATCAAGATGAAGCTAGAGTGCCTTATATTGATCATGGTAAAAGTCCCATTGAAGATCCATTTTTGTATGCTAATATACAAAAGGGTGACTACAAGAGAAAGATTGGTAACCTATCTTTTTCCTTTGTAACCAACCTTTTCTATATCAACTGTTACCAAGGCGTATTGGCTCCGTGATTCAAGTTAATTTGATGCTCATTTACTTTGAAAGGCAATTCGTATTATTCGAGTGTTTTAAAATATGCTTTAATATTCATCTTTTTATTCAAGTGTGGCCAATGGTGCACACCCTATAATTATACTTCAGTCGTCATTGACAAGATGCCTAAGAGAAATTACGAGTTTAGTCAGGCGATCAAATTGACCAAAAAGCCCAGATGACACAGACTTTACTCACGTAGTCGTATTGACTAGAAGCCCATATAATGATGGTTCTCAAAAAGCGAAACAAAATGCTCATGATCAAAGAAACAAACTATGAACTGGTGAATCTATATAATTAAAGTCTCCAAAATCTAAATTTACAACTCCTAAAAGTTAGGAGGTTACTATTTTTGAAAGTTGCTCAAATTGAAATTATGTCATATCAAAAGCTCCAAAATTTCGTACGGAACAATTTTGTCTCCAAGGACTACCTCAAATTCTTAACCATTTGAGAGATTTTCAGGGTAGAATATTTAGAAGCTTCTTCCTCTAGAAAAGTGACATGTGACATCTAAAACAAGACATGTGCCATTTTGAAGAGACAAGTGTCCCTATACTTGTCATTTTTGGCAAACACTTCTCATTTGTAACCTCTAATTTTAACTTTCGAGCACCCAAGCCCACATCTATATATTGGAGGTCTCTCTCTTCATTTTGAATAAGCTCGCACACTGAAATTTCAACCACAAGCTTTGTACTCTCCTATCTATCTCTCATCTAAGAAAAACTTTTTACTTAACTTGATCTAGTCCAAGGACTAAAGAAGAAAATAAGCTTGCTTCCTAGACTATACAGAAACTAGAGCATCAAACCCTAATTTTCAAAACTGCAGCAAATCAACCTTTTATATATGGTTCAGACACTTGGTACCTATGGTTTGTTCAAGGTTGTCTCCGTACATACTATGAACTAATCCGTACGATACGATCCATAGGCCGTTCTAGCCTTCTAAAGATGTTAATAGATATTTCTTTCCTTCTTTCTTTTATGTCTCTTGATATTCATAGTGATAATTTATAAGTCAATTAGGTTAAAAGTATTGTCATTCTCACGTTCTTTCCCGCACTTACATTGGTATCAAAGCAAGAACTTCTTCCTTACAAGAACTTTCTTGGGGCAATAAGACCTTTGGGCCCAACTTTCTCTCCATGTCAAAAGGTGAAGACGAGAATTTTAGTAAACAATGAGAAGACTCCCAACACCCTGTACCTATATGCTCCTCTAATTATGAGAAGACACAAAGATACAAGGAGCTAGAAGTAGATCCAAAAATTCAAGCTTTGATGGGAGAAGGGCTAAAGCACAAATTAAGACAAAGGTCTTTGAAGATTTTCTTACCGAGAAGGCTCTTGAGACAAATGGTATTACGGCTGCGAAGGCCTAACTTAGTATGAAAGGTATCAATATTATTGATAAAACTATGTCTATGAAAGGTAACACATCACCTATCATTCAAGGATTCACCCAAGTAGTGACTTCAAAGTCTCATCATACAAAAGTTGCCTCCACTTATTGCAAAAATCCCTCCATGGAGGAAAGCAAGGAGAAAGTCAAAGAACCAACTATTTTCATAGTAGTTGAATCTCCAAATATACGTTTAGCATTAAAAAAATTTGATGCTAAAAGGGACTTCAAACCTAGAGAAAATAGCATGAAGTTTAACACTTTCTATGGTAAGAGAGATTCTCAAAAAGCAATATCTTTTACTAGATAATTTGATGCTACTTTTAATGGCGGTATATAGAAAAATCAAATATTAGAATGACTAAAAAGCATTTGAAGGATATTGCTTTAAATTGGTGGCTCAAAGTTGTTCAAGAGGAACAAGAACCCAAGTCTTGGAAAGTGTTTAAGGAGATGTTCAACAAGAAGTTTTTGCATTCATCCTTTAAAGCCACTATACAATAAGAATAGAATGAGTTGAAGCAAAATCAAGGAGACAATTTTGAGACATATATCAATAGGTTTGCAACTGTTTCTCTTAAATCTACATCTCTTAATAAAGTTCATTCCAATATGAAGACAAGAAAGTTTATCAATGGATTATATCCAATGGTATGGTGAGTTGTCAAGATGACAAAGCCTAAAACTTTGGAAGCAGCCTAAGATGTAGCCCTAGAAATTGAAGGACTACATATACCATGGATGCTTGGTAAAGCCTCCAAAGAAGAACCAACCAAGAAGAAGACCAAGATGTTTGACCAAAATAAGTCAATCAAACAAGAGCCAAAGCACAATGAAGGTGGTACACCACCTTGGCCATCCAAAAAGAAGCTAACATATCAACACTTAGTAGAATATATAAGAGAAGGGGGATGTTTCTCTTGTGGAGAAAAAGGACACATGGTAGGTTAGTGTCCTAACAAGGCAAAGAGGAAAAACCAGCCCCAAAAGACACATGAAGCGAATATTGTACATACACAATCCTTATAACAAGATGAAACTCCATCAGAGAAAAGGAAGCTTTTTATGGCTTGGAGTAAGATTGATAATCAACCTGTTCTCATTTGTTTTGATACACGAACTATATATCATTATATCCATCCTTGGATTGTTAAAGCTTTACATCTACCAAAGGAGAGGTTTGAAACACCATAAATGTCAGGTGTTGCTTTTCAAGGAATGGAATCTCAAGTTACTTTCATTTTTGGAAAACTGCAAATTGAGATAGACAATTATATAGATCATGAGATTTTTATCATGGAAAATCTTAACCATTGTGATGTTGTATTAGGAATACTTTGACATAGAAGAGTAGATCCAGCTATTGATGGGAATCAAAAATAAATTTAGATTTCTTTTTAAGGATAAAAATGTATATTTTGATGTGGGAGTAAAAGGAAACTCTATTCCTATCTTATCCCATGTACAAATTTGAAAACCAATGCAAAAGTCTATTTTTTTATACTTGATTTTTATCAAAGATTCTAACAAAGAGTCTAAAAGTGAAAAGTCCATCTCATATATAAACAAGGAGTGCATGAATTTCTTAAAGGAGTATGAGGATTGTTTTCCAAGCACTTTACCTGATGAGTTACCGCTAGAGAGACCACAAGATCATCACATTTACCTCATTCCTAGGAGCTCACCTCCAAATAGGCCACCCTATTGCGTGAGTCTAATATAATAAGATGGGATTATGAAGCAAGTGAATAAGCTCTTGGGAAAGTGTCTACTAAGACCCAATTCCTCATCTTTTTATTCTCTGGTCCTCCTAGTGCAAAAGAAATATGGATCTTTGCACATGTGCACTACATGACCCTCAACAAAATTACAATTCCGAATAGGTTTCCAATTCCAAGAATTGATGATATCTTGGATAGATTAGATGGATCCAAAATATTCAGCCAGATTGAGCAGCTACCATCAAATAAGGATTCAAGATATTTATAAAACAACATTCAAGAAAAATTTTGGTTTATATGAGTTTATTGTGCTACCATTTGGTCTCACCAACACTTCTACAACCTTTGATAGAATGATGAAAAAAATCTTTAGTACATACCGGAAGTTTGCGTGTACTTTCTTTGATGATATTTTAGTGCATTCAAAAGATGAAAAAGAGCATAAGCAACATTTGAAAATAGTGTTTCAAGAACTCTGTAAAACACAAACTTTATATAAATTACAAAAAGAGTGAATTTTTCCTAGAAGACATTCACTATTTGGGCCATATTGTATCCAAAGATAGGATTTAGATGGATCTAAAAAATATCAAGGCTATTATAGAATGGCCAAAATTAACCAATATTCATGAAGTTTCAAATTACTTGGGACTATGCTTTTATTACAAGAGATTCATTAAATGGTTTGCAATGGTTGTTGAACCATTGTATGATTTGACAAAGAAAGCAATAGCATTGCGATAGACCAAACTAAAAAAGGAGGCTTTTGAAACTCTAAAGTTCCATATCACCAAAGGACTTGTTTTTATTATACCTAATTTGTCAAAACCTTTTCTTATGGAATGTGATGCTTCAAAAGATTGCATTGGTACAATCTTAAATCACAAAGGTGATGCAGTTGCTTATGCAAGCAAAAGGTTGTAAAATGCAGAAAAGAATACTACTACCTATGAAAGGACTTGATGGCTATCATTCAAGATTTAAAAATTTGGAGAAACTATCTTTTAGGTGGAGAATTTCTCATTAAGATGGACCATGCCATGACAATCTGAGACACTTTCTCAGCCAACCAAAGATTTTTTAGAAGCATATCTGATGGGCCAACTATTTAGCTCAATTTAACTTTCAGACATTGCATATTCCTAAGAAGCAACACAAGGTAGCTGATGCCCTATCAAGAAGACCTCAAATTTATGCAGTGTTCATGATGATCATACATATTTCACTAGTATAAGGGACATGTATGCTTCTAACACGAAGACTTTAAAATCATTTGGAAGAGTTTACAACTTGGTAAAAAGAAAAACTTTAACGTCATCAAAGATGGATTTCTTTTGATGGAGAATACGTTGTGTATTACTAAGGATTTCAAGCCTAAAGTAATGGAAGAATGTCATGCTACTTCTTACATGGCTATTTTAGCCACAACCAAGACACTTGAAATGTATTTCTTTCGGCTAAGTCTTCGACGAGACATTAAAGAATTTGCCAAAGAATGTCTTGTGTGCCAAAAGATAAAGTTTAATCGCTAAAAGCCTACAGGCCTTTTGTAGCCATTGCCAATTCCAAGCCAATCTTGGAAAATCATTGCTACGAATTTTTATCTGGCTTGCCAAAATCAACAAATGGCAATGATGGCATATGGACTATTATTGACAGGTTTAACAAGCAAAGCTCATTTCATTCCAGCCAACAAGACTATCAAGTCTCAACATATGGCTAGTGAAACTAGCCTTCCTTCTCGGAGAGGATGGTAATAACATGATTTAAAAAACTACAATAAGTAAATTAATTACATAAACTAAAATTCAAACTTGACCACTTTAATCTTGAACAATGAACAACTTGTTGGTCCCAAAATTGGCATCTCTTGCAATATTTCTTTATCTTCAAATGCAAATGGATGGGATACAACTGAGATTCACTAATAACATCCACTAATCCAAGCCTCTCTTACTATCATAAATGACCAACAAGTCTTCAAATCAATTTGCCGCTTGATTTACTCAAGGATTGGTCATCACCCTGCTCCTTACAAGAAATATTTAACCCTAAATTTGAAATTAACTGACTGACCTCTTAAATCTCCCTAATATTCTTCAATTTCAGCTGTTGAAATTCAAGTCCTAGGCCCTCAATTCTGAGCATGCATCTCGAGGTAGTTGTCAAACCGTAATTTCTACTGTAAATTAGAGTTCATAATAAAGATTAACCAAAATATCCGCCTTTGATGACTCAAATGGTTGGATTTTGTTGAGATAACTTGAGAGATGGCTGGAGGATGAGAGACAATGTTGAAGAGAGAAAATTCAGACTTCTATCGCCAAAAAAATGGAAAAAATAAGCTATTGCTCTATCTAGACAACCATAAAAGTTGCCTCTACTAATGGAACACCCCGAGTATGATGTTGCCTAGTTGAAACATCCCTCAAACCGTTGTCACATACAACTCTAGTCTCTTATGGGCATGTAACCAGCTCTTGGAGAGTCTCCTGCTAGCTGAAAATGGCCTGTCAACTATTGCAACAGCAATGCCACTCTCTCTCTCTCTCTCTCTCTCTCTCTCTCTCTCTCTCTCTCGGTAAAGCACCATTTGAGATTATATATGGAAAACCACTCTTACTACCTATTCTTAAAACAAAGAAGAAGATATTTCATGTTGATGAGTTTGTATAGGATATGGATACAACTTTTGCCCAAGTCAGACGAGCTATCCAAAGATTTCAAGAAAAACAAAAGAAAGCAACATATAAGCATCGAATCCAACGGCTTGGGAGACAGAATCCTCAAATTATTGGGAAAACAAGGTGGAGGTACCCCACACAGTGAAAGGAAACGAATCCCAACCTAAGTGGAGGAGAAGAGTCTGGAACGGCAACGTGGATGCGTGGATGTCGTTTTGTGGCTCCCTACCCTTCGAACGGAATGACCCGATCTTTTTACCATATCCTCGGAGGGTGGGAGTAGATTTTGACCCTGACATCCATGGCCAATATGACTTCTCGAAGATCTACAACATGAACACCACAAAACCAATGGAAGCACTTACCTTCTCAGAACAAGATCTATGGGACTCCATGGCCCATTTCCTGATGGAATTCTCCTCTTGCCCACACCCCACCTTTGTAACAACATGTAATTATATTAGATTACTTAGGACTCTCCTCAGGCAACCCCCCACACCAGCAGAGTACCATCTTCCGCCGCTCTTTTTTAACATTAATTCAGAAATAGAGTTTTCACTCTCTTAGTAAATCATTAAAGCCCCCAACCTCCCCATCCCACACTCAAGAACCCAAAGAATAAATCCTCTGCCTTATAGTACCCCACCAAAGTCAAGAAACGATTTATTCAAAAGAAAAAAGGAAAGAAAGAAAAACCAAAAAAAAAAAAGAAAAAGATAAAGAAAATAGCAAAGAAAACGAAATGGAAAAAAACACCATGCAAAAACCGCAAATTGCACATAACTTCTAGTCATTGCACCTAGGGGTTCTCAAGCTAGGTACTTCGGTGGCCTCGGTTGGCCGGCTCCATGCCTAAACCCCTAGCCTCATTTTGATTCCCCACTTCACGCTTCGGGCACATCAAGGGCAGGACACACCTAGGGAAATAACACTCGCCTATGGTTAGACATGTCACCCTAAGCCTTTTGCACGGCACCTCCCTTATGCACAAACTAGATTCTCAAGAGTGGAATAACACTATCTCCTAGTTCCACAAGCACAGGCACACTCCATGGTAAGGTAGAAACATCCCCAGGTAGTGTACCTTCTTTTCTTTCCACGTACAAAAAACACCCCGACTACCAGCTCTAGAGGCCCCATCATCCATACAATGCACTCCCCATCTTATGCGACATGTCATCATACACGAACAACAAAGCACGGGGCGGATGCAATTGACCTAGTCAAAAAGTGAATGAAGAAACTCATTTGGAATAGCACCGGAGAAGACAGTCTCGGAGGGCCAAACGATGGATCTGTCCAACTTTATCTTCAATTTCAAGGGCATAAATTCCTCAAGCACACCTTTCACCAAAACTCGTACAAGGGCCTTTCAGTTCCATAAATCCCTCCAACACCACCGCTCATATCCAACTCAAGGGCCTTTCAGCTCCATAAATCCCTCCAACACCAGGGCTCATATCCAACTCAAGGGCCTTTCAGTTCCATAAATCCCTCCAACATCAGGGATCATTCCCAACGTAAGGGTCTTCTAGTTCCATAAATCCCTCCAACACCAGGGCTCATGTCCAACTCAAAGGCCTTCCAAAAACCATAAATTCCTCCAACACGGCTCGTATACACACTCAAAAAGTCACCTAGCTACCCCAACAACACCGTCTGATTCACCACCTAGTAGTGCCATGGGATTGGCACTCAACTAGGAGGGGGGTAATGTTTACTGCAAAGAGAAAGAAGTGAAAAACGAGGCATTAAGAGCAAAAGCACAAGGCGGAAAAAAAGAAAAGGCGCCCTATAAGAGAGTGGGCCCGGAAGAAATCTAAAAGCATAGAAACAACCACCAGGAGTACAAGACGCAACCATGGAAGTCACAAGAAGAAAATTTGATGCTTTGCTTATGTTTAATTGACATTTGATTAAATGATTAATCAAATGTGCAATTAAAAGATGCACATGTGAGGTGCAAGCTACTTTTTCACAGTTGAAGGCCAAAGGACCCTGTGAAAAAGATGGGTGTCAAAAGCAAAAGTTATAACAAGTTACACTTGTTAGATTCTAGGTGAATTTTGGTGTCAATTTGCCCCTAGGACCATTAATTGGCCATTAAGTGTTAGTGGTGACACTAGGAACTAGGCATTAATTGATGGATTAATGCTTGTCCAAGGGTCAAATAATGCATGGGACCACTTTGGGTTACAAATGGCCTAGCCAATTAATTTTTGGATGGGCAAGGTCAATTTTCTGGTCCAACTGAAACTTTGAGGATGAATGAATTCTTCAATCTTAAGCAGCTAGAATTAACCTTGAAAGCCTACTACTCAAAGTCTATAACCCTACTAAAATACACACCACCTATGGATATTGCGTAGCAAGTTTCCAAGTTTTGTCATGTCCCATGGATTAAGGGCTGAATTAATTTTCAGAATTAATTAATTCTGAAAATTAATTAAATGGCTGGAAATTGCTGAAAATGGATTAAGAAAGCAGCCACTTAGCAAAACTTTCCCATACAAGTGGGGGAAAGGCTAAATAGGGCTGAAGGGAGAGGGAAATCTCGTTTTTTTTCATTTTGGAGCTGTTGGAAAGAGGTGTTGGACTATGGCTGCCAGCTTTTGGGGCCATTTCCCAACCATTGGAGACCATTTTGGTGATGGAGATTGCATATTATTGACCTTGGGAAGCTAGCAATTGCTGCTGATGCACTTTCTCCTGAAGATCACAGTCTCTGATGCTCCTATTGTTGTTGGTGCATCCGTTTGGGGCTGGTACAGCAGGGCAGCAGCTGATTTTGATCAGTTCTTCGCGACAAATCTCAGAATTTTCTCTCTCTACAGCATTCTTTCATCTCTTTCAGCCTATACTCAGCCATTCTCAGCAATTCTTAGCCATTTGGAGGAGATTTCAGCCATTTTTGGTGGGCTGATCTATAATTTCTGCAGTAAATCCTAATTTACAACAGAAATTAGGGTTTAGAAACCACCTTGGGATCTGTGCCAGAGATTGAAGGCTCAAGGGATTGAAATCAGCAGCTGATAATTGAATATTATCAAGGGATTTCAGGAGCCGGCCCATCCCAAATTGATTTGGGGCAGCATTTGGCCAGCCAAGGGTCAAATTGGAGAAGAAGTCCTAGGTGAATCAAGGGGCAAATGACCCAAAAGGCTTGCTGGTCATTTATGACAGCAAGAGCAATTGGTTAGCAGGAGGAGATTGAAGAATCTCAAGTTGTACTCCTTCCAATTGAATAAAAGCTAAAGAAATACCGCAAGGGACGCCAATTTTTAGGCCAACAGGGTGTCTAATGTCCAAGAATGTTATGCTAAAGTGTGTAATTCATTTTAAGTGCATTTATTTATTGCTGTAATTAACTCTTAAATCAGGTTATCACCACCCATTCCAAGAAGGAAGGCTAGTTTCACACTAAGTTTCAAAACCACCCATCCCATCCACTTCTTCCACTGCATCACCTTTACCACTCATAACATTCACCTTTTCAATTCACACACTACCTGTCATTGCACACACCATACCGAGGGTTCTTCACACATAGACACAACCTTTACGACCTCTATACCTTCAATTCAAAGTATTGCTAATGCATCTTTGGGAGAGGCTCCACCTCCATCTTACATATCTTTGGGCTACTCTCAGTATAGGGTCCCTACCCCTATTTACCCAAGTGTTAATCAATTGATACCACAATTCTTCTCCATAACTATTTTTAATGGGCCATCTGGTTATGCTATTGTACCTCAACTAATACTTGCAGAAAGTTTGAGAGTCTTTGTGCCCTATGGATCCCTCTCCAACTTTTTCTACCCACCTACCTATCCCTCTCCTTATCCTTACTACACTCCTTACACTCGAACACCTCACAGTTCTTCATCCTCATCAGCCAAGCATGCATTCACTAATAAGACTCATTTTAACAAGTCTAACTACACCACTTAGTCAAATCTGATAAGACATATCCTTCACTCATAAAACTTGTCGAACCTTGTCTAGGGGCTCAAATCCCAACCAAACCTGTGCCTTGTTCCAACAGAGGTTATCCACTCATGGAAGGTTAGAAAGGGCAACGCTATCGTCAAGCTAATGCAAGGTCTCTTACCCGAATTCCACTCATAGCTATAGCATTTTTAACCTAGTATGGGAGCGGTGGGAACACTTGATTGACCAT